>NC_061517.1:26997500-27022500 GCF_022379125.1 Scophthalmus maximus
GCTCTCTCACATGCAGTTATGTGTACATGCATGCACACGAGCCGGGCCTCAGGAGGTCTGTTGAAATGAGCTCAGAGAAGGGCTCGAATAATCCTGGAGGTCGAGGAATTTAATCCACGACTCTGGTGCTCATGTCACACAATTTGGGGGATTTTTTTCTTTTCATTTTTTTCAATACTGCAGTTGAGATTCAGTTGTACCTCATCTTGTATTATTCTTTTGTCAGTTGTATTGCCTGTTCCTTAACCGCCTTGAATTAATGAAATGTATAGAGTTTAATAAAAAGTCTGATTTATTTGAATTCAGTGACTTTTCCTCAGCTGCTGTATATTCTGTTACGGACTTGTCTCGTCTCATTGACCACGCAGAGCTTTACAGCACAAGTCACATTCACACATTCACACATCCGTGCAGCGCTGCTGTTCACCACTCTGGTGGTTTAGGTCACATTAGATTAGACACCATGGCTGAAATCTCAAACCAGTGCAGGAGCTCCTTGATTTACAGTTTCTCTGTTTGTCTACAAGAGGAAAAATACCTTGTCTCATATCCTGCTCCACAAGTGCACGCTGGTTTCTGTTACTCAGTAATGTGGCGCTGTTGAGTCACTGTTCTGCTGAAAAGTTACACATCCGTATCTGCCACTGCAAGCTCTACCCAGGCCGGGGCCGTGGGGCCGGGGACGTTGGGGGCCGGGGCGACAGGGCCATGGGGCCGGGGCCAGGGCCTTGGGGGGCGACAGGGCCATGGGGTGACAGGGCCGTGGGGCCAGGGTAATAGGGCCATGGGGCCAGGGCCTTGGGGGCCGGGGCCATGGGGCGACAGGGCCGTGTGGCAACAGGGCCATGGGGCGACAGGGCCATGGGGCCAGGGCCTTGGGGGCCGGGGCCATGGGGCAACAGGGCCTTGGGGGCCGGGGCAATGGGGCGACAGGGCCATGTGGCAACAGGGCCATGGGGCCAGGGCCTTGGGGGCCGGAGCAACAGGGCCATGGGGCGACGGGGCAGCAGGGCCGTGGGGCGACAGGGCCGTGGGGCAACAGGGCCTTGGGGGCCATGGGGCGACAGGGCCGTGGGGCCAGGGCAATAGGGCCATGGGGCCACAGGGCCGTGGGGCAACAGGGCCTTGGGGGCCGGGGCGACAGGGCCATGGGGCCATGGGGCCAGGGCCATGGGGCGACAGGGCTGTGGGGCCAGGGCAATAGGGCCATGGGACCACAGGGCCATGGGGCGGCAGGGCCGTGGGGCCACAGGGCCATGGGGCCAGGGCCATGGGGGCCGGGGCCATGGGGCGACAGGGCCATGGGGCGACAGGGCCATTGGGCGACAGGGCAATAGGGTGACAGGGCCATTGGGCGACAGGGCAATAGGGTGACAGGGCCATTGGGCGACAGGGCAATAGGGTGACAGGGCCATGGGGCCAGGGCCTTGGGGCGACAGGGCAATGGGGCGACAGGGCCGTGAGGCCGGGGCAATGGGGCGACAGCATGTAGCCAGCGGATCAGACTGCGGCTCTGCTGCGAGTGAGTTCTGTGGTCGTTGAGAAACGATGACGCTCCACATCCTCATCCTGTCAAGCTCCCAGGACTCATGTCTTTATCACTTTTCAGGACCTGTTGGTGAAAGCTGGCAATATTATATCGATTGTTTCTTCATATAATCAACAGATAACTCCTTATGTTACTGAATATTTCTAAATATGCATTCATCTGCTGGCTCACTTTTGTTTTTAGTTCTTGCTGGTTGTAGGGGTCAGTCTCTGCCTCACTCAGTCTGAAGTTCTGGTTCTGGTTCCAACATGGTGGAACGAGCTCCCCATTGACATCAGGACAGCAGAATCCCTTCAATGCTTCCGTCGCAGACTGAAACTCACCTGGTCAGACTTCACCTTACTCCCTGAATTTATTATTTAAACATTTCCATTTGTCTGTGCATAATGACCATGACACATGTAAAACTGTTGATTCACCGCAAACAAAGCAACATTTCTTTCCTGCACAGACGCACAACGCTCTCCTCCATTTTGGTTGAGGTATTTTAATGAATCAAACTGACAGTAGTGCCTGGAATGTGCAGACAAGGTGGGGATGTGGTGGGAAATATGACTTGATCCAACCAGCCCCACCCACAAACCCAATACACAAAGAAATTCATAACATGTTGTCCCAAGGGTAAAAGTGCAGGTGGCACAGAAAGTAAGTACAAACATCAGGAGGGATCCACTTCAACGGTTCCCACACACACGTCGCCACGTATCGCAGAGTTTCCTGCCGTGGTGCTTTTGACCTTTTGATACATTTGTGGAGAAATGTCCTTTTTGGCCTTTTCCACAATCAGGGGATTGGAATATCATTTACATTTGTATTAAGTTCAGATGAAGATATGAACTATGAGTTCAATACGCTCAGTCACTGCTGAATGAACAGATTTGACAGAAGAGGGATCTACATGTATATTTCCCTTCGGTAGACAGCAGCGCTGTTTGAATGTGACTTGTGCTGTGCAGCACTGTGAGAGGTCGATAAGACCAGAAGAGATCATTATAAATATAATGCATTAATCATTCATTCATGGATTTGGAGCTCAGATAATCATCCGTGTTGGATGGTGTCATGGTGAAACTACAATGTTGCATTGCTCTAAATCCAGCCTTTGTCCCTTTCCTTTCAGAAAGGCTGGTCCAATGTTTCATTTGTCAAAGGACATAAGGTAGGAAGCATTTGGTTTGACGAGACCAACTGTGCTTCGTGGGTTTGGAAGGAAATCACGACTCGTGAAACAACTTCATTTGTGCTCTGAATATAAGAAAATGCCACAAGCGAAGAGCTTTAGGGCAAAGTAGTGAACCATTAAAGATCAAGAAATGTATTTTCCAACATGACCAAAGTTGTGAAATCTTCCTCTCTTTGTTCAAAGAGTCTGTTCAGTCCAGCCCACACATGAAGGAATGCTCTGTGCAAAGCACAATGTGTAGGTGGAAAGTGAAACCTGCTGATAAAAGTTTCCTGTCAGTGTAACAGACCTGTGGGATTATCACCACAGAACTGGGAGTGGCTCTGTGGCCGCGGGGCAGAGGGACCTGCAGGGAAGGCAGGTGTCACTGTCGGCCATTTGTGCTCCATGCATCGAGCCGTGGTTCAAACCAAGCAGAGCCTTTCTGTGTGGAGTTTGCATGTTCTCGCCCAATGTCAGCTGGGATTGGCTCCAGCCCCCCCGCGACCCTTCAGTGGATAAAGCGGTAGACGATGGATGGATGGATGGCATCACCGTGGTGTCTCCTGTTCCGATTCACGCTCGGCGGTCTGAGGGCAGAGTCCGGCTCCCTCAGGCTGAGGTGGGATGCCAGCCTGTGGTTCAGGTTCATTTCAAATGAATCCGAACACGTGAGAGAAGGGAGGCACACACACCTGCTTTCACAGGAAGTCAAAGGGTTGGCTCCGTGACGGTTTATGACATGTTCAGCCGTACGTGTGACGTGTGTGATAGTGTGTGTTGTGGATCGATAGGTGTGGCAACAATCACTTCACATTAACTTTAACTCCTTGTTTGGAGATGAATGGTTTTCAGACAGGAAGCATGTGAAAAGCAGTGACTGAAATGTATCCATGTATCAGCGTAGTGGAGCAAAAAGTAGAATATCTGCCTCTGACATGTTGTGGAGGAAAAGGATAAAGTTGCATTAAACTGAAATCCTCAAGTACAAGTGTGTCAAATAAGTTTGACCTCATTGTCCAGTCTTGTCACTTCAGTAAACTGCTCTACTCAGACTCACCGATTCTCTGGAGAACATGTCTGGAACAGCTCATGTGACAGACTCAGAACAGGAGCAAAATGTGGAGACAAAAGGATAGTGGACGACCCTCAGAGAATCATCATCCTCTTCCTCTCCTCCTCGTCTTCCTCCTCCTCCTCCTGCTCCTCCTCCTCTTCCTCCTCTTCTTCCTCCTCATCCTCTTCCTCTCCTCCTCGTCTTCCTCCTCCTACTCCTCCTCCTGCTCCTCCTCCTCTTCTTCCTCCTCATCCTCTTCCTCTCCTCCTCGTCTTCCTTCTCCTACTCCTCCTTCTGCTCCTCCTCCTCTTCTTCCTCCTCATCCTCTTCCTCTCCTCCTCGTCTTCCTCCTCCTCCTCCTGCTCCTCCTCCTCCTGCTCCTCCTCCTCTTCCTCCTCTTCTTCCTCCTCATCCTCTTCCTCTCCTCCTCCTCATCCTCTTCCTCTCCTCCTCGTCTTCCTCCTCCTACTCCTCCTCCTGCTCCTCCTCCTCTTCTTCCTCCTCATCCTCTTCCTCTCCTCCTCGTCTTCCTCCTCCTACTCCTCCTCCTACTCCTCCTCCTCCTCTTCCTCCTCCTCTTTCTCCTCCTCCTCTCCTCCTCGTCTTCCTCCTCCTACTCCTCCTCCTACTCCTCCTCCTCTTCCTCCTCCTCTTTCTCCTCCTCCTCCTCTAACTCTCCTCCTCTTCTTCCTCCTCCTACTCCTCCTCCTCTTTCTCCTCCTCCTCCTCCTCCTCCTCCTCTTCCTCTTCCTCCTCTTCCTCCTCTTCCTCTTCCTCTTCCTCTTCCTCTTCCTCCTCTTTCTCCTCCTCCTCCTCCTCTACCTCTCCTCCTCGTCTTCCTCCTCCTCCTCTTCCTCCTCCTTCTCCTCCTCCTCCTCTTCTTCCTCCTCCTCCTCTTCCTCCTCCTCCTCTTCCTCTACCTCTCCTCCTCCTCTTCCTCCTCCTCTTTCTCCTCCTCCTCCTCCTCTACCTCTCCTCGTCTTCCTCCTCTTCTTCCTCCTCCTCCTCTTCCTCCTCCTCCTACTCCTCCTCGTCTTCCTCCTCCTACTCCTCCTCCTCTTCCTCCTCCTCCTACTCCTCCTCGTCTTCCTCCTCTTCTTCCTCCTCCTACTCCTCCTCCTCTTCCTCCTCCTCCTCCTACTCCTCCTCGTCTTCCTCGTCCTACTCCTCCTCCTCTTCCTCCTCCTCTTTCTCCTCCTCCTCCTCCTCTACCTCTCCTCCTCGTCTTCCTCCTCCTCCTCTTCCTCCTCCTCCTCCTACTCCTCCTCCTTTTCCTCCTCCTCTTTCTCCTCCTCCTCCTCCTCTACCTCTCCTCCTCGTCTTCCTCCTCCTGTACTGGTGCTTGTTAAGTGGTCCTCTGATCATCTGCAAGAGATCTACAGTCATCGAGTCGACGAGGAATTGCTTTTGACACAGATGAAGCGTAGTCAACCACAGTTTCAAAAGGCTCATACTTTCCCTATGACTGTAGCGAGCTCACATCCTGCAGCTGCAGAAGGAAATGTCAGGAGAGTGAACCGCTCTGGTCCTGTCAGTCGCACCCACACAACAGGACATTAGAAACAGAACAACCCCTGTGGTGCTCATGGTACCTTCTGTTATGGCTATAAAATGAACACGGCATCAATATTAAATAAAACCTTTGATTAATATGGAAGGTAGCTTAGGGCAATTCAATTCCAAGGGAAATAATGCAGTCTCTTTAACCATGCCACCCATCAGTTTGAATTGTGATTAACAATTAAATTCATAATTACAACCAAAATCACCATATTGGTGACGAGCAGAGGTTGAAGGATTTGAGTTCTACTGGTCAGAGGTTGGTGAGAAAAATCTTTCAGGAATTCTTAAAGTGTGTAAACGTGTGTGATGATGACAAACTTCTGTCAGAGGCTTGAGATAACAGCAGGAATAGTTGGCAACTGCTTTTTCGTTTTGATCAAGAAAAACATGATGAAAAATAACCCTTCATTTATTTATCACACTCCCAGGTCACACGTAGAGAAGGATCCCGTCTGTGTCCAGACGAGGACAAGACATGATGCACATAATGAAGCACGTCATTCTCATGTTTCTCTGGTTTTTATTCACAACATACACAGATACTACAAATATAAAAATGAACAGCGTATGTTCAGAGTGTCCGAGCTGCTTCAGGCCGTCAGATGGTTTCATACAAGACAACCGCAGCTCACGCTGAACCCCGGGATCAAAGGAGGATAGAAGTATGATGAATGTAATGGTCACTATGGCAACACATTGTAAGACGTGTTCAAATTATAACTGTGTGATTCAGCCAGGCAATATATTAATTCAAGTGGAAGAACGGATTCATTGTGATGAACAGAAAGAAGCAGCCCTGCTCTGACCATGGAGCTCCCCTGGTAGGAGGTGGTGTCAGTGAGCGCCTGACGGAGGAGGACAGGTACGACACGACCTGGTGTTCGCCGCTTATCCACCGGTGCATGTCAACACTCTGCGTTGTCCCGTGCGTCGTTCTTTCTGGAGCACAATGAGCTGCCATGTGCTGTTCTCACCTGGGTGCAGGCACTGAAATAGTCATTTCAGTCTTTATTCCTCTTATTATTTAGTCTCAGTCTAAATCAAACAGCATCACTGATCCCAGACGAACACTGTCAGACGACAACAGGCTCCACGTCTGTGCCCCACTGCAAGAAGGTTTGTAGTTTGCCACGATATCACCGACACCTCTCAGTGCTTGTGCCATCGTCAGGATCAATCTGTCAAATGTCAGACAAGACTCACTTTCTATAAAGGACGTGACTCTCCAGAGTCTTCAACCAACGCTCCGAATCACATTCAGCTGCAAATCAGAATCATCATCTGACAAAGACATAACACTCAAAAGTCTCAAGTAGATTCTTGATGTTGCAAAAATAATCTGTGGGTTTATAATCGAGAGATACAATAGCTACAGTATTCATGGAGCTTATGGTACAGTCCCTTCAGAAGACAGATGTTCAGCACCGAAGAACAGCAGCTCTTCTCTGTCCACGACACATTCACGGTGCGACGACGTCACGCGCAGTCGGCCGCCGGCCTCCAGGTGGAAGGAGCCGGCCGTGTACAGGCTTTTACGCCAATGCTCCAGGCTGGAGCTCACCGTGTCCACGGACGACAACAAGAGCACGTTGTGTTTGTAACTCTCGGTGATGAAGAACACGCTGTTGCTGAGTCTCAGCTGGCCGGAGCACTCTTTGCGCCGCTCATAGGTGACCTGCAGGAAGACCCTGTAGATGGCGGTCCGGGGCACCACCAGGCCCCCGCCGGAGTAGTTGAAGCCGCCTCGACAGTGGGCGTTTCCCTTTTCACTCTCCCACTCCAGGTATTCCCCCTCACTGTTACTGTCCAGTAGAACTGAGGACGAGAGACGAGAGGTTCGGACTGTCTCACATACTGCTACACAAACATACTGTAACGCAACATCATTATATCAGTGTTGTTATATATTGAAACGTGCTGCAAGTATTTCCTGCACAATAGATTTTCTTTTTCTTATAAAGTGTTTTAGAATATTATTTTTTCGTGCAACCATGGTAACCATGCTTTTCTCAAAATGCTTTTGCAGCACGAGTCACATTCCCAGTCTACCTCCTGAGACTGTCAGTGATGTCTCACCTGTCAGCATGGCACTGGGATTCATGACGTCTGTCATCTGCTGCAGTTTGCTTTTGGTTCCTGCAGGAGAGATTCAAAAACAGATGTTTGACACGACGAGGAACGACTACTTTTGTTGACACATTTTCTCTTCTTCATCATCATCATCATCATCATCATCATCATCAGAGCCTGTGATGTCACCATGACTACACAAGTTTACCTGATGAGCGGCTGTCAGGCTCCTTCATGGGCTGTGAGGAGACAAACACATTTCTTATCACGAACATCATCATCAAAAGAAATGGACATACAGTAACACAGACAAAAACATATTTGAGTCATAGGAACGCCATAAATCTGACACATTATCATAAAATAATGTGGAAATACACAGAGAAGATAATAAGTACTTTCATTATTTTCTAAATGTATTTATGTATTATAAATGAGGAAAAGCAAAATCAATAGGGAAAGGAATTGGGGAAAATATTGGGATAAATAAATGAATTAAACTAAACATGAAAAAGTTTTTAAAAAACATAATGAAATGAACATTTGACCTCAGTGGAAACGTCATGAGGTCAATGAAAGGTGTCAAGGAGGACTGACAGGACTTAGAGAATCTGACTCCACTTTCACTAAACTACGTGGTCATGTGACGGAGGATGTCGTTGACGAGTCTGTCGTGGTCAAACGACACATTTCAGAAGATGAATGACAAAAACCTCAGCGGCTCCATCAGCATGTTTCAGTGTTTTATGATTCATATGTAACAGTAACTTACATCTGGGTCATTTTCATACTCTTTTACTTCTTCTACTTCAGATTGAATCGTTTACGTTCGTGCATGGGGCGTCACGAACCCTTTAACTGCCCCACTAAGAAAAAAGCAATGGAAAATAATTTTTCTTGCATTTTTTTGTCCATTGGGGCAATGATAACAACAATTAAAAAAGAAATTGAACAGACCCCACCGTTTTTAATTTTAGGCCTCCACCAAATGGTAGAGGTGTCGCGTCATGGTAAAAGTAGCAAAATACAAACATTTACCAAAATATGGAAAAAAGTCAAATAAAATGCTAACTTTTTGAAGAAATAAACAGCAAAAATGTTTTGGGGCATGAATTAGATCCACTTTGATTCTGGTGGTATGCTACAGAGCATTGCTGGTTTGCTGTCAAACTGGAAAACCAGTATTTCTGCTTTTCATTTCAAAAAATGATAATATTGCATAAACAAGAAAAATTGCATGTCTAAAATTTTTGGCAATCAGATTTACCTCTGATTGTATGCTACAGTATAAGACATTGCAGGTTCACAGAAAAAAATGAGAATGTCGCACACACAACAACATTTAATTTTTTTCTTTTTATCTCAACACACCTCTTTGGTGGTGCAACCGTACAAATATTTTGTGGTTATCAGATTTACTTCTGAATGTATGCTGCAACACAAAACATTGCTGGTTCGTAAACAGTCTTTCAGAAGTTGACAGAAGTTGTCAGAAGTTAACAAGGCTTTCAGAAGTTGACAGAAGTTAACAAGGCTTTCAGAAGTTGAGAGGAGTTTACAGAAGTTGTCAGAAGTTGTCAGAAGTTGACAGAAGTTGACAGAACACAAAAAGCTTCAGTAAAGGCAACCGCGTAGTGAACATGTGTCATGCGGTGTGTTACAGGTGTGTGCAGGTGTGTAACAGGTGTTATCAGGTGTGCTACAGGTGTGTTACAGGTGTGTGCAGGTGTGTTACAGGTGTTTGTGCAGGTGTGTTACAGGTGTGTTACGGGTGTGTAACAGGTGTTATCAGGTGTGCTACAGGTGTGTTACAGGTGTGTGCAGGTGTGTTACAGGTGTGTAACAGGTGTTATCAGGTGTGTTACAGGTGTGTTACAGGTGTGTTACAGGTGTGTTACAGGTGTGCAGGTGTGTTACAGGTGTGTGTGCAGGTGTGTTACAGGTGTGTGCAGGTGTGTTATAGGTGTTTGTGCAGGTGTGTTACAGGTGTGTGTGCAGGTGTGTTACAGGTGTGTGCAGGTGTGTGTGAAGGTGTTAGAGGTGTGTGCAGGGGTGTTCCATGTGTGTGTGCAGGTGTGTATCAGGTGTTACCTGTCCGTCCCGGGACTGATGACATCGAGCCCCGTACACGAGCAGCAGAGCCAGAGCCGCGGACACGAGCAGCAGCAGCGCGGCAACGAGGCAAGCCGGTCGCTTCTTCACCTGTGGAGCGAAACGTCGTCCTCCTGCTCCCTCTCCCTCTCCCTCTCTCTCTCTCTCTCCCTCCCTCTCCCTCTCTCCCTCTCCCTCTCTCTCCCTCTCTCTCTCTCCCTCTCTCTCTCTCCCTCCCTCTCTCCCTCCCTCTCCGCAGCAGCAGCAGCAGCAGCGGTCTCCCTCCTCCATGCTCACGCCTCGTCTCCGGCTCCAGTCCAGCGTCCGCATTTATCAAGGCGGTGTCGCCCACGTCGAACACCTCCGCACGAGGAGGGAGTCTCGGCCATGACAGCTTCATCACACGAGTCAGGACGAACCACCCCCCAGAGCAGACAGGAACTCCTCTTCATCACCGTGTGCTGATGAAGTGACCAGATGAACATGCCATCACTTGATGTGATCATAATTATATGTGTGTGTGTTCTATTCCGAGGGGAGACCAGCTCACAGGGGAAGGGCTCCACATGAGTCACACAGGCCTCCAGATTGTCTCTCCTATGATCAGCAGCGTTTTGTGACATCACAGCTGGCGTGGAGGCCAATCACAGTCCAGTATGAACATCACAGCTGGCGTGGAGGCCAATCACAGTCCAGTATGAACATCACAGCTGGCGTGGAGGCCAATCACAGTCCAGTATGAACATCACAGCTGGCGTGGAGGCCAATCACAGTCCAGTATGAACATCACAGCTGGCGTGGAGGCCAATCACAGTCCAGTATGAACATCACAGCTGGCGTGGAGGCCAATCACAGTCCAGTATGAAACATAGTGTGACTGTTGGAACCACAGACTGAGTTCAGGCCTCAGCAGAATATCTTTATGTTCCCTAATATCTCTGAAGAGGATCTGTGAGCTGACGACACATGAGAAACACAGATACAACAGTTAAACCCATTTTTATTATTTGAGAGTTGACGCTCTGACGTTGGGGTCATATTTACATAATTCCAAGTTCAGGGTGGTGCTCTTTAGTCCTGTGAATATGGGAAAGTCCACTGACAATAAGAAATCAAAATCAAAATACAAAAAGCTGTGGGTTGACGGCAGCATCGCACCCTGCAGAGTGACAGTGACAGTGTACACACAGTAATCTACCTGTACATTAATAGTGCTACTATTCACATTCATCTGTACAGTCATCATATTTACAGTGGTCACATTAGGGAAAGAGCGAGTACCTGAGGAGTTAGTTCCATGATTAGCTTTTCTCATTCACTGTGGTAAAAAGAAGCACACTCGACCAACGGCAACTGAAACACCAGCGAGCACAGGAGCAGGTGTGGAGCTCCGTGAGTTCACAGGAGCTGATGCAACATCACGGATGTAATTATGATGAGCTGAGGGTTAACAATGTGCAGACCGGTTTTATTCCACAGCTGCAGTATCAATAAACACTGTTCATGTTTTAGACATCACAGGATGAGTCACAGAACCCAACCCACGCACAGATTCCTCAGGTGAGCGACACACTTTAATAAAAAGGAAGCTATGAACAAAAGGTGAGGTTGTTAAAACACTCGGCCTGTTTCATCCCCTCACTCTCCCACAACACCTCAACTATACATGTGAACATACTGGCCAGTTCAAATGATCATTCAACAGCACAGAAGAGAAAACACCATGAGTAAACACGTCGTACATGTGGAGCTCGTTTCCCAAGAATTAAAACATCAACCAATAAATAAGAACAGAAAAAAAAAGATTCATTAAATAACAATCATTGTCTCAGTTTACGACCACTGTCCCAAGTGATCCGGTTATAACTTAAACAGTCAGAAGTCCATTTTAAAAACGTGTGAAATGCGCGGCTCCTGTACACGACAGGATCTTTGTTCACCTAACTACTCGTCGCCACAGCGCCACCTGCAGGCACAACCCAAACAAAACGCTCTCTTCTTTGGATCCTCGTCACTCGTCGCCTCGTTCCTCACTAAATCATATGGAAAAGGGAGAAGGTTTCGTATCTTTGATCACATCTGCTCCATCGCAGCGTCAGTTTGCCAAGTGTTGTGAAATGTCAAGCAGGAGAACAACAAGCAGTCATACATGAAGGAGCTTTGGATTCGGTGCTTTCCAGCAGCTTTCGTGGTCTGTCACTGTCGGCGTCCATCTTGGGGATGACGGAGCGCTAAGCCTTGTAGCAGTTGCCCTGTGTGGTGAGAGCCAGCTGCCCATTGGGGGCCACCTCGTTGGCCTCGTCCTCCAGCAGGCCTGACACGTCGGCGTTGGGGATGCTGTCGTGGTAGCTGCTGAAGCTGATGTTGTCCTCTTTCAGTTCTATGGTCCAGAAAGGAGCGTTGAGCTTGCGGTTCTGGTACTCGCGGTACGTGTACACGCCGCCAACGAAGCCCAGCAGCAGCACCACCACCAGAATGATGACGGCCAGGATGATGATGTTGAACTGTGTCCAGGAGACGTCGGTCAGCGCTGCGGTGGTGTTGTCGGTGGGGCTGCTCAGGCTGGTCATCAGGGCCTGGGTGGTGGCCGCCGTGCTCAGTGCGTTGATGCCGCCGCTGGACGTGGAGGCTGTTGGGGGGGTCAGGGAGGTGCTGGTGGGGGGCGTGGACGGGGACGTGGAGGGGGAGGATGTGCTCCACGTGTGGGCCTCTGTTGTGGTTGTATCTGCTGCAGTGGGAACGATCCGCGGGGCTGAGGAGAGAAGAGAGAAGAGCAGGGACAACGTTGGTGAATATTTAAAGATTTTCATTTCATATCTTGGATAAAAAAAACAATAAGCTAATTTAATGAAGGCCTGAACATGTTGACAGTGCTGGGTTAGACTCCACATTGTTGTGTGTATGAATAACAATAACTAAGTTGTGACACCTTGTGGCAAATAGACGTAACTACCTCTTACAGTAAACACGCTGCTGCCTTCTTTCTTATTGTAATCATAAAACAAGAAATGATCTGAAGGACTTTGAAGTATTAAAAAAATAGAGGCTTTGAGACAGAGCTTCATCCTAAAATGTATCATTTTGCATAAATATCCAATTTGTCACATTTAATCAGTAACTGTAATAACAGCTACATTAGACTATTAGATAATCGTCAGCTGTGTCAGTGTGTAGCCGGTTCCAGGCCCCTCACATTGGGCTCATTGATCAGAACAGGTCCGTAAGTAAGTCATGTGTATTTGATATAGCGCCTGTCACAAAAGTTCAGTTATTAAAATTAAACAATAAAAGAAACAGACAATAAGCATGAACACACATAGAGAACATGATTTTGAATCAACAGTTTTCAGCTTCTTCTGAAGGCGTCACCAGAGACCAGATCTTATGTCAATAGTATATTCCAAAGTGTGGGAGTCATGGTTTCATACGCCTCCACCTTTTGTTTTGAATAGTATGTGAGGAATAAACTGTAAGTGCTGGCAATGTGAGGCAGCGCGGTCATGTACATGCACATGGCCATGGATGTCTCTACATGTCACAAAGAGAATAGTGTCTGTTGTCAGAACCTGCATGCCACAGTCTGAACTGTGTATTGTGAACCCTTCTTCACCTGGACGGGTGCAGTTCTGAGCCCGGGCGTCGCCTGTGAACCCGGGGGCACAGAGCTGGCACTGAGGCCCGGTGCTGTTGTTGATGCAGCGGAGGCAGTGGCCCGTGTCCGGGTGACAGAGCTGGGCCGTGTCCTGAGGGTCTGCGTTCCCACTGCAGTCACACGGAACACAGGCCGCAGATGTTCTGTAGAAGCCGGCGCTGCACTGGTCACACTGTGGGCCACTGTAGAGGGGAAGGCACTGGTCACACACTGGGGAGCCACTGGGATCTGCACAGAAACACAGAAACACACCTCAGACCTTGACTGGACTCCTCAGGACACCACCGTGTTTGATTCCTATTCTCACTGGAGGCCACCAGATGCAGAGGCACAAATCAGAAAGTCATTTATACCTCATTGTCCCTCATAAGTTGCGGTCTGTTCCAACTACTCACTTCCCCTCTATCTAACATGCACCTCTCATTGACGAGATCAGAACTACAGTTGTTGAGATAATTCATTTCATATCATATTTTGTAAAAGGATTATATTTAAAATGTTCAATAATCTCATGTGTTTCTCCTCAGACACGGCTGTATCAGTGTGAGTGGAGCAGTTGTCCGTGAGTGACCACACGAGGGCGCTGTTCTCTCCTGTGGAGAGACAAACACTGCAGGTCACTGGTAATACTCAGTGCAAGTACACACACACTGAAAACACATGAGGTGTGTTATAGAATACTGTATACACAGACAGTGACCATCATCACCTCAGATTAATGAGTCAGTGAAAAGTTGTTCTTCGTGAAAACCTTCATCCTATGATCCTGAGGGGAGTGGTCTCCAGGATGACACAGGGACTCTG
Source organism: Scophthalmus maximus (assembly GCF_022379125.1). Taxonomy (NCBI): domain Eukaryota; kingdom Metazoa; phylum Chordata; class Actinopteri; order Pleuronectiformes; family Scophthalmidae; genus Scophthalmus; species Scophthalmus maximus. Next base: position 27,011,449 of record NC_061517.1, read on the forward strand.
AGCTCAACCTGGCCCCCCCGGACCCCCCCGTGGGGCTGCCTCACTGAGGGCTCACTGACCTCAGGCAGTGGGTGAGGGGACAACATGAAACTCTGGCTATGGAAGGCTGAAGCAATATCCTAGAGATGGAGGAAAAACAACAACACACCAGCGGATGCCCTGCCGTCAGCCTCCAGGCCCCCGAGCAGCGAGTCCTGGGTGTTGAATCATTCAGACAGATGATTGCCTTCCAGTGGCCTAGATGTTGGTCTGTGTGGTGTGGTCATGTGACTGCTTTGTGTTCCACCAATCAGCAGGCTGCTCCCGATTGGCTTGATGTAACCTCTGCTACCGGGCTGCTGGGTTATATAACGAGGAGGAATCATGAGGCCAGAGGACACACACACACACACACTTCACCACATGGGATGATTGAACATGTGACCCACATTCTGAAGTGTGTGTGATGTGTGTGTGTTGGGACGGAGCCATATTCATTCAGCATGTTCACAAAGCATCGTGGAGCCATGAGACTGAAGCATCTTCTCAGGTCTCACTGTTGCCAGGGCAACTGCTGCTTAGAGGCTCTAGCTCCAGCGTTCAGGCTACATCCTGCTCAGCCTCACACACTGTTCACACACACTCTGCCCCTCCGACACAGCTCTTCCACGTGATGCTGCCCCTCCCCCCAGTCTGATGCTGCCTGACGGGCTCAGCTGCCTCATGCTGTCCCAGCTCCGCTCAGCCTGGTTCCCTTCCCCGCTGCACAGCTTCCACTGCCCTGACAGGGGAAAACATGACCTGACAGCCTAAGTGCATCTATACATGCTGTTGCCAGGCAGGCCGCCGCCAATGGAGGCACGAAGACGTGGCAACACTGTCGATGATTGGCCCAGAGAGGGGAAGGGCAAGGTGAGAGAGCGTGATGAGGCGTGATGCTGAGTGAAAACCTCCAGAGGCAGTTTGTGATCTGAGCCTGCGTCATTCAACAGTTTGAGTCAGCACAAGTCTTCTGGAGGCCACAACCTGACGCAGCGTGGCTCTGGGCCGTTGTTAAAGTCTTGGAATTTGAGTTGGTGGAATCTCTGTCATTCTGACTCATCACCTTGTTGCACAAATAAATCAGGAAGCGCAGCAACGGTGTGTGAAACAATCAGTCAAACAATCAACTAATCAATCATCAGACCTTCAACTGATCATCGATTCATTATTTAAGACAAATTTCAAGCAAAAATGTGAGATATGTTGATGCTCACAGCTGCTCCAGTGTGATGTGAGATACATCTCTGTAAATTGAACAGGTTTTGGATACTTTTAATAATAAATCCCTGGAGTTTCCCTTCATCATCTTGGTCATTGTTTCATCTCAGATTCCATGAGCTGAAGAACAACAGCACATGTGTCACTTCACTGTGACCAGCTGCTGTGAGCAACAGGAAACTGTCACTGTGGATCTCACACGGTCCAGAGACAGAAGTTTGACATGTATCAGTGTTCTGGCTGCAGCTTCCTCTCTTGTGTAATGTGTCGGTTCAATAAGTTCCATTCAACCTCTGACACTGTTCATCAAATGATCAATCTGAAGACTCTGGGGTAGGAGGAACATGTATTCATAGTTTTGAGATTTCATAGACTTCATAACTATCATGACTCTCCTCAGGCAGAGGAATGTAGTTGTGTAGATTCCAAGTGAGATGTTTAAATCTAAATCATTTGTAGAGACCGTAGGTTTATCAGGTCAGAAATGTTCTGCTTGCTCTGTTATGACTTGCCAGCGGCAGGCAGCAACATGAATTCAACACTCCCTCCTGCAGACCCCACAGGAGCGTGGTGCACTTACTCGACTTCTACCACTGTTCAACTCAGATCTCCACCACGCAGGAAGGTCAGACTGTCAAAAACCCTCGGCTTCACACTTCTGGAAATCTGGAAGACAAGTTCTCACCACCACCACAACATGAATGTGCACAAACACTCAATGAATGTATTGTGTAGAGGGAGCTGAACGTGGCCTGAGAGACAAAGCCCTGGGCATAACATGGCCGAGCATGGTGCTGGTGCACAGCAGCAGGCTAACTTAGCTTAGCATAACCACTTGGCCATGGTGGAACCAGCTCGTCTGAAACCAGCTCCACCCGGCCGGCGCCTCTTCACATGCTCCGTCTGGTTTGTTTGTGTAGCTGGGAGCAACTTCCTGGAATCTCTTGTAAATGTTCCCTGAATGACTTTTAAGTAAATATCGAGTCCTGCTTTTTCCATAAAGCAGACAGTTTCACTTTCAAGAGAAAACCTGCAGACAACCAGTTGGCAATACTTGTAATATATTGAAGATTTATGTCAAATACATCATTTGATGTATTTCTCACACACCACATGCTGCTGTTGTGTTTATGGTGACCCACTTCCTGTTTCTTGGCTGCTTCCCCCATGTGGTGCTGTGTACTTATCACTCACAGCCAACACACACACAACACACACACACCAAACACACAACACACACAATAAACACACAGCAAACACACCACACACACCACAAACACACAACAAACACACACCACACACACACACACACACACCACACACAACAAACACACAACAAACACCACAAACAGACAGCAACAACATCTCTCCTCCTCTCAATGCGGAATGTTTTTATCCAGTCAAACTGGCTTCATTGTGTGTGTGTGTGTGTGTGTGTGTGTGTGTGTGTGTGTGTGTGTGTGTGTGTGTGTGTGTGTGTTTGTGTGTGTGTCGGTGTGTGTCGGTGTGTGTGTGTGTGTGTCGGTGTGTGTCGGTGTGTGTGTGTGTGTGTGTGTGTGTGTGTTTGTGTGTTTGTGTGTGTGTGTGTGTGTGTGTGAGGGCAGCAGGCTGACAGGGACTGACCGGTGTGACAGGTGCCAGTGGAGGTGGAGTTGGAGCAGGGACACGATGCGCAGGCTCCGGTCAGGGCGGCTCCCGGGCTGCGGTAGAAAGCGGGCTTACACTCCTCACAGTTGGATCCCTGGGTGTTGCCCTCACAGTTCAGACACACTCCTGAAAGACAGAACACAGGGCACACATGGAGGTTACTACCCCTGAAGGAGGGAACACGGGGCACACCTGGAGGTTACTACCCCTGAAGGACGGAACACGGGGCACACCTGGAGGTTACTACCCCTGAAGGACGGAACACGGGGCACACCTGGAGGTTACTACCCCTGAAGGACAAAACACGGGGCACACCTGGAGGTTACTACCCCTGAAGGACGGAACACGGGGCACACCTGGAGGTTACTACCCCTGAAGGACAAAACACAGGGCACACCTGGAGGTTACTACCCCTGGAAGACAGAACACGGGGCACACCTGGAGGTAACTACCCCTGAAGGACAGAACACAGGGCACACCTGGAGGTTACTACCCCTGAAGGACAGAACACGGGGCACACCTGGAGGTTACTACCCCTGAAAGACAGAACACGGGGCACACCTGGAGGTTACTACCCCTGAAGGACAGAACACGGGGCACACCTGGAGGTAACTACCCCTGAAGGACGGAACACGGGGCACACCTGGAGGTTACTACCCCTGAAGGACGGAACACGGAGTACACCTGGAGGCTACTACCCCTGAAGGAGAGAACACGGAGTACACCTGGAGGTTACTACCCTTGAAGGAGAGAACACGGGGCACTCCTGGAGGTTACTACCCCTGAAAGACAGAACACGGGGCACACCTGGAGGTTACTACCCCTGAAGGACGGAACACGGGGCACACCTGGAGGTTACTACCCCTGAAGGACGGAACACGGAGTACACCTGGAGGCTACTACCCCTGAAGGAGAGAACACGGAGTACACCTGGAGGTTACTACCCTTGAAGGAGAGAACACGGGGCACACCTGGAGGTTACTACCCCTGAAAGACAGAACACGGGGCACACCTGGAGGTTACTACCCCTGAAGGACGGAACACGGGGCACACCAGGAGGTTACTACCCCTGAAGGACAGAACACGGGGCACACCTGGAGGTTACTACCCCTGAAGGAGAGAACACGGGGCACACCTGGAGGTTACTACCCCTGAAGGACGGAACACGGGGCACACCTGGAGGTTACTACCCCTGAAAGACAGAACACGGGGCACACCTGGAGGTTACTACCCCTGAAGCACACGAGCAGGTCACTTCCTTCATCCACATCTTTCACTCAACACAGTGAAGATCTGTTGGTGATTTAACCCTCCATATTCTTCTCAGGCTGGTCACTGCACCTTCACCATCACACTGTGATGTCTTCACCATGAGCCCTCGGGGACCAGGACCAGTGTTCCTGATGATGAACGGATCGGTCCCAGACAAACATGACAGGGACCCGTCAGGGGCGGGTCCCTGTCATGTTTGTCTGTGGTCCACACTGCTTGGGATTGTGTAACATTGTGCACCATGTGTGGTGTGAGCCGCCCTGTGGAGAGGTCGGGGAGCTGTCAGCGCTCCACCATGTTAATCCACAGCATGTGAGCTCTGGGCTCCATCTGCCCCTGCATCAGAATGGAAGGACATATGGCTCCTAACCCCCCTGTCCCCTCTACCTCCCCTCTTCATGTCACTACATGGAGGTTTAAGTCTCTAAGACCGGCTGCTGGGTGGTGGACAGGGATCAAGGACACGGAGAAGATCAATCCACCTTCAGTTAAACACGAATGCGAGCTGACACTGGATTTGTCTTTTACTTTCTGAACCCGTTATTTCAGTGTGAGTCTTTAGCACCTGAACGATACACAGTAAATATTTAGGTGTAACAGACTCTAATCAAACAGCATGTCATCGTCAGGGCATCGGACCACGTTGTGAATCCAGAGTTCCTCATCACTGTGGAGGCCCGCCAGCTTCATAATGAACCCCCAAACATAACACTTCTCTGAACGGCACAGAAGAAGATCAGAAGATCTCTAACATGTTGCTCTATGCCTTTGCTTCATCATAGAGCTCTTCCTCTTCCTCTCTCGTCACTAAGGGCACTGGGAGAAATCAGCCACAAAAGAATCTATGAGGTCCTTACAGACTGTATTTAAAAATGGACGTCGTCACCAGGTCCAATGTGAAGGAGCCTGGATCCTGTGTTATCTTGAATGACCAGCAGAGGGCGACACCACTGGTGGCAAAAATAAATCTGTTTCTATGGAAGTCTATGAGAAAAATGATATAATAGATATAATATCTATATTCTTTAGATTATAGAGAGTTGTATACTTTAATATATGCTTCACACTAACATGTTACAACAGTGGAGCTCACTGAAGCCACGACAGCAGTTTGATACTTAACAATGTCTCATAGTTTATGAACTCAACATCTTGTTTAACTGAAAATCAAAGTCAAATATGGATGAGTAGAGGGATGAGGTAGCACAAAATAAAAAAACTAAAATAGTGATAATCCCCACTATTTTCTATAAAGAGTTGTTTTGACTCACCGGACTGTGGGTGACAGGAGCTGTGGTTGTGGCACTGGCAGGGCCGACAGCCGGTGCTGCTGAAGTGGAAGAAACCCGGGTGGCACTCGTCACACTTGGGTCCATACACTCCGGTCTTGCACTCACATATTCCTGAGCTGTGGGGGACAGAACAGGGGACAAAGTCAGCACAGCAGTACAGAAGCATAGACGGTATATGAAGAGTACAGAACATGAGCCAGAGACAGTGTGTTGGACATAAGATCTGACTGCAGACTGAGCATGTATCATGGACACAATCCTTTCAAAACACAACAGTAAACATGTGTTCATGATCTATTATATCTACTATATTAAACCTCATGTGTTCTACAGTTCGGCTGCTCTCAGCTGAGCAGCTCTCCGTGGATAATGCTCCCAGGAATGTTCTGGCAGAGTTCAATCCAATCACACTTGAACTCCTCAGTCTCCGACAGGTTGGATCCACTCTGTGGCTGACTGATTAATAAAGGAGCTGATAATTCATGCAGAGAGAAGGGTGGGTGGCAGAGAGACATGTCGGATGATCCCAGCCACTTTCAAGGCAATGTCCAAACAGAAGCAGATCTCTGAGCGGAGTCTGAGCCTCAGCAGACAATGGACTCAAACATAATCTGGAGACAATGACTTCCAAACAACTGAAGTTAATCTAGAGTGACTGGGAGCAACTTTCCCTCCGCGTGTGCGTGGGTCTTCACACAAACAGGGCTTTGTTAGAACAACTGCGCTTAGTGCAAATGAAGCAGCCCACCACCAAACACACACACACACACACACACACACACACACTATATCCATATGCAGCGTCGACTCGTGACCTTAAAGCAAAAATGCCATGTGCATTTTGAGAAGAAATGCCTTTAAGCTCATTTAACTCCAATTAAAAACTCGTCTGCCAACAGAAATAACTGTCACATGCAACATGGGTCCAGCAACTAGTGTCAACAATGATTTAATAATCAAAAAGTCCATCAACTCGTCTTTTTTGATTCATGGAACAATACAAACAGTCAGAAAATGTCTGAGGACACTCGTGTACTAAAGCGCCAGACTGACATGACTGATTGATTTGTCCTTTATATTTGTATATAAACTTTTGTATCACAATATGAATATGCAGTATATATACTGTCCTTTGTAAATAATAATTATCATATAAATTACAGAAGTGTGTCTAGAACATGCCCCCTGGAAAAATCCATATTTGCATAAAGCAGCGCTGCTCAGTGGCCTGATACAAATCACATCTTGACTGAACTACAGCCTCTGACAGCTGACATGGTTATACCCTCTGACAGTGAGACCATTAGTTACTTCAACAAGAACAGGTATTGTTACTATTTTGATTATCAATTAATCACTTTAGTCATTTTCTAAGAAAAAACAACTCAACTTTTATTTAACTTTAACAGACATGTCAGGTTGCTCACAGATATAAAATAATTATCAGATGACTTGATAATGCAGACAGTGATGCTGTGTACAGTCCTGATGCTGTGCAGCCTGGAGGCCAGATGCTCCGCTGCCGTCCATTCAGGTTCTGTTTCCTCAGAAATCTATTCGTGTGGGGGGTGGAGCAGAAGATTCATACAAACACACTTCCAGATTTCACACAGAGAGAATAAAATCAGAAACTCAGGGCCGATAATGAAATAATTTTTCCAATAAGTAAGATGTATATTAAATTAAATTTAATATATAGCAATGCCCTTCATGTTATGAACTATTAGGTTAAAGTGGACTCTTAAGTTTGTTTATTTTATTATTCCCCTTAGTTTCTTGATCCCTTGTTGTTGTTCCCTGTTTTATTTTGAAGTCCCGTTCCTTGTGTTGCTTCACTTCCTTTCTTGTTTTTCCTGTGTCTCCTGCTCCTGTGATTGTCTCACCTGTTCCTAACGTGTCTCACCTGTGTTCATTAGCCCCGCCCACCTTCTGTCTATTTAGTCTCTGTGCTTCCCTTGCTCTTGGTGGGTTCGTCTGTTATTCTCCCCTGGTCTGTCCCCTGGTCTGTTCCTGTTATTCTCCCCTGGTCTGTTCCCTGGTCTGTTCCCTTGGTCTGTTCCTATTATTCTCCTGGTCTGTCCCCTGGTCTGTTCCTGTTATTCTCCCCTGGTCTGTTCCCTGGTCTGTTCCTGTTATTCTCCCCTGGTCTGTTCCCTGGTCTGTCCCCTGGTCTGTCCCCTGGTCTGTTCCCTGGTCTGTTCCCTGGTCTGTCCCCTGGTCTGTTCCCTGGTCTGTTCCCTGGTCTGTCCCCTGGTCTGTTCCTGTGATTCTCCCCTGGTCTGTCCCCTGGTCTGTTCCCTGGTCTGTTCCCCTGGTCTGTTCCCTGGTCTGTCCCCTGGTCTGTTCCTGTGATTCTCCCCTGGTCTGTTCCCTGGTCTGTTCCTGTTATTCTCCCCTGGTCTGTTCCCTGGTCTGTCCCCTGGTCTGTCCCCTGGTCTGTTCCCTGGTCTGTTCCCTGGTCTGTCCCCTGGTCTGTTCCTGTGATTCTCCCCTGGTCTGTCCCCTGGTCTGTTCCCTGGTCTGTTCCCCTGGTCTGTTCCCTGGTCTGTCCCCTGGTCTGTTCCTGTGATTCTCCCCTGGTCTGTTTCTGTGATTTTGCCCCTGGCTCCAGTGTTTTAGTTCTGACTACCTTTTGCTACATGTTGTGGACGCCCTTGGTTGGATTTTGGTTTTCCTTTTACTTTGTAAATTTGTAGATTTGTTTTCTATTTATTAAATCATTACTTTAAATGCACCTCTGCATTTGGGTCCTGCTTCCTGCTTCACCTGACACTTCAGTTCACCACCCAGCTCTGTTCTCTGTGTCTGCCAGCAGCTGAAATATGAGGCTTATATAAGAACTTATTATAATAAAAAAAAAAATTAAAAATAATTATCAGATGACTTGATAATGCAGACAGTGATGCTGTGTACAGTCCTGATGCTGTGCAGCCTGGAGGCCAGATGCTCCGCTGCCGTCCATTCAGGTTCTGTTTCCTCAGAAATCTATTCGTGTGGGGGGTGGAGCAGAAGATTCATACAAACACACTTCCAGATTTCACACAGAGAGAATAAAATCAGAAACTCAGGGCCGATAATGAAATAATTTTTCCAATAAGTAAGATGTATATTAAATTAAATTTAATATATAGCAATGCCCTTCATGTTATGAACTATTAGGTTAAAGTGGACTCTTAAGTTTGTTTATTTTATTATTCCCCTTAGTTTCTTGATCCCTTGTTGTTGTTCCCTGTTTTATTTTGAAGTCCCGTTCCTTGTGTTGCTTCACTTCCTTTCTTGTTTTTCCTGTGTCTCCTGCTCCTGTGATTGTCTCACCTGTTCCTAACGTGTCTCACCTGTGTTCATTAGCCCCGCCCACCTTCTGTCTATTTAGTCTCTGTGCTTCCCTTGCTCTTGGTGGGTTCGTCTGTTATTCTCCCCTGGTCTGTCCCCTGGTCTGTTCCTGTTATTCTCCCCTGGTCTGTTCCTGTTATTCTCCCCTGGTCTGTTCCCTGGTCTGTTCCCTTGGTCTGTTCCTATTATTCTCCTGGTCTGTCCCCTGGTCTGTTCCTGTTATTCTCCCCTGGTCTGTTCCCTGGTCTGTTCCTGTTATTCTCCCCTGGTCTGTTCCCTGGTCTGTCCCCTGGTCTGTCCCCTGGTCTGTTCCCTGGTCTGTTCCCTGGTCTGTCCCCTGGTCTGTTCCCTGGTCTGTTCCCTGGTCTGTCCCCTGGTCTGTTCCTGTGATTCTCCCCTGGTCTGTCCCCTGGTCTGTTCCCTGGTCTGTTCCCCTGGTCTGTTCCCTGGTCTGTCCCCTGGTCTGTTCCTGTGATTCTCCCCTGGTCTGTTCCCTGGTCTGTTCCTGTTATTCTCCCCTGGTCTGTTCCCTGGTCTGTCCCCTGGTCTGTCCCCTGGTCTGTTCCCTGGTCTGTTCCCTGGTCTGTCCCCTGGTCTGTTCCTGTGATTCTCCCCTGGTCTGTCCCCTGGTCTGTTCCCTGGTCTGTTCCCCTGGTCTGTTCCCTGGTCTGTCCCCTGGTCTGTTCCTGTGATTCTCCCCTGGTCTGTTTCTGTGATTTTGCCCCTGGCTCCAGTGTTTTAGTTCTGACTACCTTTTGCTACATGTTGTGGACGCCCTTGGTTGGATTTTGGTTTTCCTTTTACTTTGTAAATTTGTAGATTTGTTTTCTATTTATTAAATCATTACTTTAAATGCACCTCTGCATTTGGGTCCTGCTTCCTGCTTCACCTGACACTTCAGTTCACCACCCAGCTCTGTTCTCTGTGTCTGCCAGCAGCTGAAATATGAGGCTTATATAAGAACTTATTTACATATGCAGAAGCAGCGGAGGGGGAAGCCTTCTCCCTCTGTGATCAGTAATCTGGGTGTAATTCGTGGCCCGTTGGTCGGGAGGAGGAGGAGTGTGTTATTGTTCTGGAGTGATTCCTCCCTGGCCCAGCCGCTCTGCGTCAGATCTGCGTGTCAAGTAGGTCAGTGTTACACGGCCGACAGAGCTTAACCCCATTCTGTGGCTGCTGCGACGACCCTGGCCATCGGCTGTTACATGCATGGGATCAGAGCAGTGGTGGAGCTCCTCCCTGGTCGCCCGGCGCCACGTTCATAACCAAGAGGAGAATCGTTGGTAAGCACACGACACAGGTTAGGTTGCATTGCTGTGTGTGGTTTACAGGTCACCATCATGAGTTTGTGTTATGTTCTGGTTTCTTTGCTCCTCTGTGACAGTAAACTGAATATCTTTGGTGGTTGGACAAAAAAAACATCATATTGGGATTTGGGAAACAATCGACATTTTTCACAGTTTAATGACATTTTATGGACAAAACAACTAATCGATTAATCAATAATGAAAATAATCATTAGTTGCAGCCCCAATACCTTGTTTGGCATCGTAGCCATGTTCAGAGCTAAAGTGCATCACTGTCTATTATGTCTTTCACCTTGTTGTAGGAGTAACTGTCTGAAAAAAATAAACAGGAATATATGAAGATCAGTTTCACTCCACATTCATTACAAGGAGCAGTCGCTCACTGCTTAAATACTGTTAAGTGCTCCTAAAACCACAATATCTTGCTTTTGACAGAGACAAGGGTCCAGGAACACTGCTGTCCCACTATTCTGCACCGTTAGACTGCTGGATGTGAATGGGATGTAATGAATGTAATGTAATGTATGGCCCCACATGTCCTGTTTGATGGATATAACAAAGTGGACACAAAATATGTATAAAGAGTACAATGTGTAAATACAACGCTTGGCTTTGGTTGGAATGTTTTTTTTCTCACTTTTTGGGAGTTAGTCTAGTCTCCCTCACCCTGCTCTGCATGTTGTTGTCATGCTGTAAACTAGATCCTTGACACTGGACTTTGATATCTTGAACAAGAAATTCAAGCTTCTTCTATCTGATAAAAAGCTTCTATGCTGTATGATGAGAAACTTACAGTGGACTACATCACCGTTCATCCAACAGAATGAAGTCAAATCAAACCGCCACTTCAGCGGTTGTGTGTGCAGACACACTGGAGCATCTACTGCAGTGACACATGAGGCAGAGGAGGAAACATCTGCATCCTTGATCAATATTTCATCAGACTGTGGCGCCCTCCCTAC
>NC_061517.1:28022500-28042500 GCF_022379125.1 Scophthalmus maximus
ATCATTTTTTAAAGTGTACCCTCGTGTGTCATGTGATGATGACTTTGATGATGGTAAACAGACGGACACAAATATAATCTACGGGTCTAATATCTAATCCTGCAACGTCTTCTGTCGGACAGCAGATGTCGCTCGCGCAGCCTCTTTTTTTCCCTCAGCCTTCTTATAAGTTTCAGAGCCACTGCGGCTGCGCAGCACGCTCGCTTTCACGTAAGGAAGTGATGCAGCCACCGCGGATTTTATACATGATATTAGTATCGATTTTTTTTCTCTTAAATATCAATACCAAACTAGTAGCACGTGTATATTGAAGTATAGATACTTCAGTATCAATCCGCCCATCCCTAATTCAGGATGTGATGCGTGCATTAGTAAAACAGTTTTCAACTTGCTTGTTATTTCTGAATTTCAATAAAGGATTATCTCAGATAATAGGTCATTAACCATTTGTCCAATCTTCACAAATCCTGGTACATAACTTACAGCTGTGATGAGCTACAGTTCTCCTGAAAGAATTATGTTATCAACCTGTAGGGGGCGCCACACATGGTACAAACGTGTATCTCAATAACCACTGAACAGAAAGTTGGTGTGCCATGCTCTGGGGGCAAGTATTGATCAAAATCTGAGGCCGCATCTTGATTCGTTAAAGTGGGCGTATATGCTAATAACTCAAAGATGCCTATTACCTATCATGACCGAACTCACTGGAGACCTCTCACGCCATCTGTTGAATAAATACACAGAGTTTGGTTTACATCCCTATGAAGTGGGGGGGGTTTGAACCCTCCAATTGTATATATATAATATTATTATGGTAAGTCGACGACCCACTCTAACTCTGATCCCTCTTGTCCCTGTACGTCACACGTGTTTTACCATTTTGAGTCTAATTTCTCTCTTCATTTTTTTTCTCTGAGTCTTTGTTCAAACTAAACTAACTGGCAACATTTCACACTTATCTAATGTGGAAAGCATTTAAGGAAAACTGCATTGGTGGACTTGAAAAATGTAATTTGTTGTGGATGGAGGGTGAACAGAATGTGATGTCACTGCAAAGGAGTCGTCCATGAACAGAGAGAGAACCAATCACATTCTGAAGTGAATGCAAAGACACAGGGAACAACAAAAGTTACAAAATATACAGAATTGTTTATTTTCTGTTTGGATTTCTCTCAAAGGAGGGAAGATGAAATGATTTACTCAACAGATGTGTCCAGTGTCCAGAATGACTATACTTGGGTGCGCAAAAGAATTGTCATTTATTTGACACACACCTGAGTCTGAAGCTTTGTTAAAATGAGGTACAGTCCAAGCCAGAGGAGAAACAATGTTGAAGAGACATGCAGCAAGGCAATGAACATGTACAGTGTGCTGTGGCACAGGATTCTAGCCCTTTGAAACCGTTAGGTTAGCCTACAAGTTCTCGAAAAATACATAACAAAACACACATCTAGGGATTTGAAGCCCTACAAATCGCAACATTCCTCATGACTACACGGATGAGACCAAGTGGTGAACGTATCCTCATCGTATGGCAGCGTATGGCAGCGTAACAGTTTGGAAACTGTGAGATCAAGAGTATTTGTGAATGTGCACCACGTAGAGGAGGACCAACACCCTTGTACAGTTCATACAGTAGTAGGTAACCCTGTTTATCACAGACAAGTCCTCAGGGTCATACGACACCAGTGAGTGATAGTTGGTCACACCACAGTGACAGCCTTACTGTCCTGATAGTTGATATCAGCTCTGACAGTAATGTGGGTCAGATCCACACCTGGCTCCTCTGCATGCCTCGGCTCCAGTGGATCTGGTCTGCCTGGCTGCTGACCTCTGACCTGAGGGAAGGGGAATCCATCCAGGGGTGCATGCTCTATCCTGCACAGGCTGTCCTCACTGTCACTGTTGTAACCGGGATTGGAGGCAGTGACAAGGCGATGGCCTGGGCAGGCCTCCTCTGAGGGCAGGCCAGGCCTGCGATGCATCATCTGCACGTCGTCTGTTTGAATGCCCTTTTCTATCTGCCAGACACCGAGGGGCACCTCTGCATCCTCCAACATGCTCGGCTCCAACTTGCGGAAAGTGTGGCGGGCATACAGGCCAATGCAGAACATCTCCACGATCACGCAGTAGTGGTAAATCACTGAGAGTGGACAGATAACACAAGGCACAGGTCTGAGGGGCATCGGCCAATTATATAAATAATATATATCATACTGTGATTATGTGTAGAAAGAAAGTCTCTGATATCCTGACAACATTCATCACAAAGAAAACAGACACATCTATCATGTCATTTCTTTTAAGCTTGTCTGCCAACAGAGGCCTTTCATTTTCATACATAAAAGTTGAAAAAATAAGTTCAAGAGGAATTAGCTTTGCTTATATTCATTGAAGGGATTAACTAAATCAGTCATCTTTCAGAAAACGGAACATTTTAGTACTTGAGGATTTTATGAATTTATAATCTCCGTTTTTGTACGACTCTATAAACCTTCAGCCTCTAGTTGAGTGATTGCCTACATTTCCAAGTGCCTCCTCAGAGTAAGACAGACAAATCATATTTGTATACAAAGTATTTCTTTCTTCCTTCATTTTTTATTACATTGCACATGTGTGTAGACATACTGTATTTGTATATACTACAGTATATACTGTAGATATATAGATTTTTTTCATTATCTTTATATCTGCTATATGTACTTCTTTAATTGTGCTCAGATTTGTTTGTGTTTTTGTCTCAGTTCTTTTGATATTTTGCCAGTTTTCCAATCCTGAATAAGCAATATTTAATCTAAATAAGAGAGAAGTTAGAATAATATAACTGTGCGTCATCCATCATCTGTGTGTCTGCAAGTGAAGATGAAACCCCGGACAGTTTGATTCAGCGAGTATGTCGAACAAAATAAATCTCAACTCCAGGTCAGTTGAGAAAAGCCAGTTTCACTGGGACACTACTTGTTCTCCTAAACGACAAATGAAATGGTGACCAGGACTTCTGAGCGAAGAGGCCCAGTGTGTTGTGACTTACACTGGGACCTGGTCAGGACGGAGAAGGGTGGTGTGCAGGGGATCACCTCCAGAGCACCCATGGTCTCCAGGATGCCGTTCTGCAGCCCACACAGCACCAGCACCACGATGACGCAGACGAACTTGGCTCTCAGTCCGTAGCCGTGTAAAGCACTCTTGGTGGCTTTGTAAAACAGCAGGTGGCCGTAGAAGGACACGAAAGTCGACACGCATATGATCCCGTTGACGTATAGGTTGGGGTTGACTGAGTCCACCTGGAGGGCAAGAACACGGGAATGTGAATGAGATGGTGGTTCTGACCTCGTATAAAGAGCGTCAGAGTCCGTGTCCAGAGGAGGTTGAGCTGAATGGATGAGTTACTCTTTGTGAATGTGACCGTGATGATGAACGTCTGGTATAAGCCCCTCTGGGCTGTATCAGAGAGTAGGGACAAACAATGGTGGTTCAGGTTGGAGGACTTGTTGGCCTAAGAGTTCACAGCAGATTCATTCAGTCTGGCTCATTTCAATTGAGCTTGATTAAAGCCACAGACAGTGTGTGACACTTCATGGACCCCAGCGTGTCTCTAGTCCACACTGGGATCGAGGGAACGAGCCTCCAGGCTGATTCCTCCAGTCTTTGACACGGTTGCTCCTTGAAGACCTTCAGTGAGCTGCAAAGTAGTTTGTGTGAAGAATGAACCAACAGTGCCTGAGAGAGAAGTTCACACCCTGGCTTCTTTCTCTCCTCCACGCCGATGACATTACTGTATGTAAGTGGACATGATCGTCACATTGTCTGTTACGAAAAGTTAGTTAAAAAAACAGTCAAACACTGCTTCCTTCATCGCAACTGTTTCACATTTGGAAAGGGTCTTTCAGACGCTGTTGGACAATTTGGCAGGCACTTCATTTGCATACTGAGGTCTTGTCTATGGAAGTCAATTTTGTAACAATATAAACAATAGTTTTTTGTTTTTAAAAATACACCATCAGACTACAACGTGATCGTGTAATGCTCAGTGGGAGAATCAGCTATTGACTCACATCACCGTAGTCGTACTGTTCATCAGTCCACAGGACGAGGGTGACAAAGAACAGGATGCTGCGGACGACAGAGAGCTGCAGCACAGCGGCCATCATCCAGCCACGGCTGCTGCTGCACACACAGGAGAAGAGGGACATTCCATACAAACATGCAACCAAGAGCACTTTACAGAAATACACAGCGACCAGATTAAACCATGGGAAATACATTTATGCAAAAGCGTGCACTTCATTTTGATATTGTCAACATTTGTTAGCTCCCCAAGGTCGATGCCGGTAGACGACTGTGGTACAGTGTTGCTATAACAACCACTAAAACGGATATACACTCTTTAAATCTGTTCAAACATCCCCGTGTGATCTGTAGTGTGTGTGTGGGGTGCACCTGTTGATGGCCACCATGGGGAGGCAGCAGCAGCAGCAGCAGGGGAAAGGATCCGGAGACACCAGCTGTCCAGACAGAGCAGACAGCAAACGAACGCTCCCTCCAAAGAAGTCTGTGATCAGGTCCATGAATTTCAGCAAGGTGATGGAGTGATACCTGCACAGACAGATGGCACACACCCAGAGACCAATGTGCAACAGATACTCCAGATGACAGTCTCTCATCAGAGTTTATATCAAGACCGGTGTACTCACAGTGAAGCGACGAAGTTACACAGTGAGGAAGACCGTGGCACATACAGCGCTATGAGGGAGGTCGAGGCGAAAACCTGGGTTAGAACATTAGAAGACTGAGACACTGGGCCAAAACAAATTCAAGATACTTTAGGTTTTCAGTTATTGATTTAAGAAGGCCCGTGTGAGGAGCCGAGCAGGCGAATGTTACCGGATACATTCCTAATATCCACAGGTAGAGCTGTTTTCGCCCGGACGAGGGAACGTGGCGCAGGATGAAGCCCACTTCCTCCAGGAACACCCCCAGTAAGATGAGGGCCAGGCCGGCCGGGATGAGGAAGAGCCATAGTTCGTCTGCGATGGCTGAGAAAAACAGTCGCACAGTCTGATCACACATCTGTGGACGAGTCTCGGGGGCAAAAATATACATTCAGAGAAAAGGTCGACAATTAAGTTAAAACATGGAGAATAAACATCAGAGATTTTAGAATGTATCAAACTAGTGACCTTAGTGTATATGACAAAACGCCTTGTGAAGATGAATTGGTGATAATATCTCCTAAAAACACACCGTTTCCATTGGTGTTAAAAGAGATTCCAGAGACTGTTAAAATATGAGCTTCTAGTCCAGCTGTATTGATCTCATTCACATGAAACATTTTTTTTTCTCCATGCTCCTGTTCTCTCCAATTTCCTGTAGCTACTTTTGGAGTTATTATTATATTTATCCGTAGGCGTTTGACCAGATAGAAAAACTTTTACTTCCCTTTGAGAACAATCCTTGTGTTATTTTACCACTAAACATATGCATGTAAATTACATTTACTTTGTTTTATGCCCCAAAACAAATGTCTTCAGATTGTATCTCACAACTTTGACTTATTTCCATGATTTAGTTCTCTTTAAGACTGATCAATTGATGGTTCACATTTACACAATGATAACTATTGAGGAAACTGAGTCATTCAGTTGTATACAGTCTCTCAGTTGCAGATTTAAAAAAATATATTTTTCATATCAATCTCAGTACCAAGACGTTCTATGCAGCCATTATTACCCCCAGCCCTGGTTACATTCAGCTGCTGCTGGGATGAGAACCACAACAAGTGCAGGGAAATTGAGAGCGTTTGTTGATACTGTTCATCAACTGAAGTAGGTAGAGAACGTCACTCACCTCTGAAGATCTGCGACGACAGAGGGATCTCAGGCCCAATCCAGCTACAGTTGGCTCCTCTCCCCATTCTCAAAGAATCGCCTGTCACACATCAAACACACAGTCAGCTTTCCAACAGCTCTGGAATCATGGCACAGCACAACACCCACCGTGTGAGCTCCCTGAACCAGAGGCCAGTGGTCCTGGTGTTTCCGCGTTGGCCCGAGTCACTGTCACCGCTGTCAGAAGGAAACATTAATGATTGACTCGACAGGTGAGAGGACAGGTGGGAGATCCAAGTCCACCTGAGAGGCTGGAGAGGTGAGTTCAAACAAAAGATTTTTTTATGATTACATGTACACCCATTGAGCACGTTATAAGGAACACCACTGACACTTGATAGTTCCCCTCTCTGCTCTTGGTTCATCCACGGGATGTTGGAATCGTTGCTCTGAGATTCTGCTGCATGTGGACACGGCCGCATCACATCTTCTCTGCAGAGTTATCGTCTTGCAGACGGTCTCCTGTTCTACCACGTCTCAAAGGTCTTCACCTGGATTCACATCTGGGGACTGGGGAGGTCACTGAAGGTCACGGTCATTTCCTGAAACCAGTGTGGGACGTTTGCTCTGAAACATGGAGCATTATCATCGCAGGCAGCATTCGTGATTTTTGAATTTGTTTCAATGGCCACCAACATTTGACACCAGTTTTAGAACATTTGGCAATACAACAGACAGCAAACAGAAACATAAAAATGCAACTTTATTATCGATCACTCACTCACTCACTCAATCTCTCACACACACACACACACACACACACTGCAAACATTATCTACTTCACATTCTGCAGTTGTGCATCACAGAGGCTACACAGAAAAAAACACTTAATGTCCTGAAATGAAATGACATTTTATTTTTTTAAAAAGATTATGGGTGGATGTTGGACCTACTACTATGCTACTGTACTCTCACAATGTCCATCCAGATTCATCAGACCACAATATCTACGTGACCAACGCAATGAATGTATTGAGTAATATTTAAATTATTATTATTGATTATTATAACTATTGATTATTATAACTATTGATTAATGTTTGATTGATTTGATTTGTGAAAAGAAAGGAAATCAAAAAAGGGGATCTGGGTTTATTTTATTTACATGAAAAGGGGCAGGCAAAGATTTGTTTTCTTCCTGCTCCTTTGTCGTTCATGGAATGTGTGGAAGTGTATTGTTCTAGATTACCCTGAAAAGAACAGAATAAATCATAATGAAATGAAATGAGCGTCTGTCACAGAGTCCACGTACCGTACGTTCAGGACAAGGACAGGTTCAGGGTATCAGAAACTTGAATGACAGATCAGATACTTAGAATCAGTGACTATGAGGTGGCCTTGAACTATTATAATTATTCTGCTGGTTCTGGATCTATTGATAATTTGACAGTGTCCCTTGGTATAATAATTCTAAACTGAAAGCTTTGTTAGATTTTTACATTGATTGTTTGACAAATTCGGGTGATATTATTTTTTTTTATAGACGAAAAAACATTCAATTTGAAGAGGCAGAGACTGACTATCTAGGGTTATTTCAATATTCGCAACACCCCTCATGATTATACAATTTATATATATATATATATACAGTATATATATATATATATATATATTTTTTTTTTTTTTCTTCTTCTAGTCTCATCGACCACTCAAAGTGCTTTAAAGTTCAAGTCATATTCATACAGTGCTGCTGTTTACTGGATTTTAGGTTTCGATCATTTCAACATGTGCTAGTATTAAATGTGTCCAATAATGACCCCTCATCATGAAGCAGTGTTTCACAGAATGGTGACACATCCAATCACAGGCCAGCAGCTTGTTTACATGTACAGAAACATTTAATAGAAAAATAGACCAGCTTAAAATAAAAAGATTCAGTTGTAACAGAAGAATATGAAATGTACATGTATGTAGAAATGTAGAAATGTTTTTGGACATAAACATTGTCTAATGCAACAGTACCAAACCTCTGTCTAGAGGTCAAACAGCTGTCTGCGGGGCAAACATCTGTCTACGGGTCAAACGGGGTAAACATCTGTCTACGGGTCAAACGGCTGTCTACGGGTCAAACGGGGTAAACATCTGTCTGCGGGTCAAACGTCTGTCTGCGGGTCAAACGGCTCTCTGCGGGTCAAACAGCTGTTTGCGGGTCAAACAGCTCTCTGCGGGTCAAACAGCTGTCTGTGGGTCAAACAGCTGTCTGCGGGTCAAACGGGGTAAACATCTGTCTACGGGTCAAACGGCTGTCTGCGGGTCAAACGGCTGTCTGCGGGTCAAACGGCTATCTGCGGGTCAAACGGCTCTCTGCGGGTCAAACAGCTGTCTGCGGGTCAAACAGCTCTCTGCGGGTCAAACAGCTGTCTGCGGGTCAAACAGCTGTCTGCTGGTCAAACAGTTGTCCACGTGTCAAACAGCTGTCTGCTGGTCAAACAGCTCTCTGCGGGTCAAACAGCTGTCTGCGGGTCAAACATCTGTCTACGTGTCAAACAGTTGTCCACGTGTCAAACATCTGTCTGCTGGTCAAACACCTGTCTGCGGGTCAAACAGCTGTCTGCTGGTCAAACAGTTGTCCATGTGTCAAACAGCTGTCTGCTGGTCAAACAGCTCTCTGCGGGTCAAACATCTGTCTGCTGGTCAAACAGCTGTCTGCGGGTCAAACAGCTGTCTGCTGGTCAAACAGTTGTCCACGTGTCAAACAGCTGTCTGCGGGTCAAACAGCTGTCTGCTGGTCAAACAGTTGTCCACGTGTCAAACATCTGTCTGCTGGTCAAACAGCTGTCTGCGGGTCAAACAGCTGTCTGCTGGTCAAACAGTTGTCCACGTGTCAAACAGCTGTCTGCTGGTCAAACAGCTCTCTGCGGGTCAAACATCTGTCTGCGTGTCAAACAGCTGGCCACGTGTCAATCATCTGTCTACGGGTCAAACAGCTGTCTGCAGGTCAAACAGCTGTCTGCGGGTCAAACAGCTGTCTGCGGGTCAAACAGCTGTCTGCGGGTCAAACAGCTGTCTGCGGGTCAAACATCTGTCCACAGGTAAACAGCTGTTGTCTACAGGTCAAACAGCTGTTGTCTACAGTCAAACAACTGTCCACAGGTAAAACAGCTGTCTGCAGGTCAAACGTAATGCCAAGTTAAAGTGTTTTCTGTCTGCAGTTTATTTCATGGAGAATCTTGAAATGGTCCTTGAACACACGATGCTCGGGGCTTGTTCAGTTTACTGTCAGTAAGTCTTCACTTCCATTCAGGTCTGAGGATGTTTGTTTATTCAGTATCATTCATCTGGGAGCAGCACGTGAGCACAGAGGCAGTCGTCCCCCCCGCCCAACAGCCTTCTCATCAGCTGCCGTGTCACTGAATCAAACGGTAGAAGACCCAACAGGCAAAAACCACCCAGTGGCTCGCCCAGCTCAGGTCGGACCACCTCTGGATGGTGTGGATGGCTGCGTAGCCCTGCAGACAGGAAGGACACACAGGCTCATGTGGAAGGAATATGTAGAACACAAAAGATCTTATCCCTGTCTGCTGTCAGTGGTTCAGTATCACTCGCGGACATGGCCACACATGGTAATGTGGCTCAAATACTCGCCCACTTGTTTGCTGCCCACATAATTGCCTTCATTTATTTCTCATTCTTCTTTAGTTTGACACAGGTTCTTTTCATTTTAATCAATTAACATTACAATATAATAATGTTTGTCCTAGTTTGTTATATTAATCCTTTGTTGTCTGTGTCTCTGAGTTACCGTGAGCATGGGAGGTCTCTTCCTGGTTCAGCAAAAGGTGTGGCCGAGGACACTTAAAGCTGATCGGGCTAAATCATAGCAATGTAGTTGTAGTTAGTGTCCATCTTGTTTTCACCTTGTGTATTATTTGGCTTGGTCACATGCACACGCAGGTCTGTTTACTTCATTTAGTTGGTGTCTTTAGGATAGTTATATCTCCATCTCCATCTCCCCGAGGAATGACCTGGTCTACTGTATTATTTGGTCATAAAATGCCATCTGGTCTTAATCTAAGTCATAAGTATAGACAAACAGTATGTGCTTAAGCTAATAACACACAATGGATTATAAATGTTCTTTATTGAACACACCCATCAAACATTTACAGTGCTGCCATTTATATAAATTGAGTCAGCATGCCGTGCAATATATCTTGGTGATTTTCACGTATCGAAATATATTTTTTTGCTTGGCCCGAGATCTCGGTTTGCCCTTACCTCTTCCACTTCATGTTCGTCAACTCCGGGGTCAAACATGGAGCCGAGGTAGGTGAGGTGGAAGACTGCCAGCAAGCTGAAAACCAGGTTCAACGCCACCACCCAATACTCCTACAGACCAACACATAGAACAAAACGTGAAACGTTGTTGATGATGATGAATCACTGAATTCAATTCAATTCAATTCAATTTTATTTGTATAGCGCCATATCACAACATACATTGTCTCAAGGCACTTCAAGGCACTAGTGAGGTCAATATTACAATATTACAGGAAAAACCCAACAAATCCCACAATGAGCAAAGCACTTGGCGACGGTGGAGAGAAAAAACTCCCTTTTAACAGGAAGAAATCTCTGACAGAACCAGACTCAGTTGTGGGCGGTCATCTGTCTCGACCGGTTGGGGTGAGGAGAGAGAGGAGGAAGAGAGGAGAGGTGGGCAGAAAGAGGGTGGGAGGAGAGACAGTAGGAGAGAAGAGAGAGAGAGGACAGTTGTACAACCGCCGCTTTAATCTCTACCAGACTGATACTTATAATTAAAAAATACAATTAAGTTGTTGATATTATTAGCGATGATATTAATATTAATAATAATAATAATAATGAGGGGTTTGGGTCCTGCACCTCTGGGGTCAGAGATACACTAGGAGAGATAGAAAACACAAACAGGGTTAGTGACATGTACTGTAAACATATCGGGGGATGGGGGGTCAGTATTACAGTTGCTTTAATTTCTACCAGACTGATACTTATAATTAGTGAAAACTGACTTATAAATACAATGATGTTATTAATAATAATAATAGTAATAATAATAATGACGGGTTTGGATCCTGCAGCTCTGGGGTCAGATCTACTAGGGGAGAGAGAAAACAGAGTTAGTGACATGTAATGTAGATACATGGGGGCAGAGAGAGAGAGAGAGAGAGATTGAAAAAGGTGGGAGAAGGAGAGAGATATAAAGAGAGAGAGAGAGAGAGAAGGAGAGAACGGGAGAGGGAGAAAGATGCTCATGATATAAGTTCCCCCAGCAGTCTAGGCCTATAACAGCATAATAAAGAAATGGTTTATTAAACACCTGAGCAGTTCTAACTATAAGCTTTATCAAAAAGGAAGGTTTTAAGTTTAACTTTAAATGTAGACAGGGTATCTGCCTCCCTGACACAAACTGGGAGCTGGTTCCAGAGGAAAGGAGCCTGGTGGCTGAAGGCTCTGCCTCCCATTCTACTTTTACAGACTCTGGGAACCACAAGTAATCCTGCGTTTACAGAGCGAAGTGATCTATTGGGATAATATGAAACTAGGAGCTCTGTAAGATATGATGGAGCTTGATTATTAAGGGCTTTGTAGGTTAGGAGCAGTATGTTGAATTCTATTCTGAATTTTACAGGAAGCCAATGCAGAGATTCTAACACTGGAGAAATATGATCTCTTTTTCTAGTTCCTGTCAGAACTCGTTCTGCGGCATTTTGTATTAACTGGAGGCTTTTCACACTTATTGGGGCATCCTAGCAGTAATGAATTACAGTAGTCCAGTCTAGAAGTAACAAAAGCATGGACTAGTTTTTCAGCATCCTTTTGAGAGAGGATGTTTCTAATGTTCTTGATATTGCGCAGGTGAAAGAAGGCTGTCCTAGAGACTTGTTTTATGTGTGAGTCAAAGGACATGTCCTGGTCAAAGGTAACTCCAAGGTTCCTCACAGTAGAGCTGGAGGCCAAGGTAATGCCATCCAAGGTAACTATATGATCAGATAATGTTTCTCTGAGGTGTTTAGGGCCGAGTATAATGACCTCAGTTTTTTCAGAATTTAGAAGTAAAAAATTATAAGTCATCCAGGCCTCTATGTCTTTAAGACAATCCTGAAGTTTGTCTACCTGATTAGTTTCATCTGGCTTTATAGATAAATACAGCTGGGTATCATCAGCGTAGCAATGGAAATTGATGTGGCGTTTTCTTATAATATTGCCTAAAGGAAGCATATATAAAGTGAAAAATATCGGTCCCAGTACAGAACCTTGTGGTACTCCATGTCTCACTTTTGTATGAATGGAAGATTTGTTATTAACGTTAACAAACTGAAATCTATCAGATAAGTAGGACTTAAACCATTCTAGTGCTGTTCCTTTAATTCCAATGTGTTCTAACAGAATTTTGTGATCGATGGTATCAAATGCAGCACTAAGATCTAAAAGGACGAGAATAGAAACATGTCCACTGTCTGAGGCCATGAGACGGTCGTTGGTAACCTTCTGTAGTGCTGTTTCTGTACTATGATGTTTTCTAAAACCTGACTGAAAGTCTTCAAGCAGACTATTCCTGTGTAAATAGTCACATAACTGGTTAGCAACAGTTTTTTCAAGGATTTTAGAGATAAAGGGGAGGTTTGATATGGGTCTTTAGTTAGCTAAGATATCTGAACAGATCCAGGCTGATCCAACATGAAACCAATGACCAAAAGTGGTGAAGCAGCCGACCTACTGCTGTCAACAGTCTGTCCGATCTGTTCTTACAGGGCTCACCCTCTTCATGTCCTGTCTCACGTTTCTCCTTCTTGCACGCTAACTAACTAATCATGAAACTTCTCACAGTGATCATTTAGTTCTATTAAAATGGTTGTATTGTGTCTCTTATCACCTTGCCCAAGGTGGTTTGGTTGCCGCCCTTGACTGTTTCTTTGTTTTTCTGCCTCGGACGCACTACACGATTTTCAAAGTGGTCAGATCTCTGTGCCGTTCACACTACACAACATGCTGTCTTGTATTTGCAGGCTTTCAGTCGTTGTGCTGTTCACACTACGTGAGTCATCTGCGACGGTGGTTCACACCCTTCCACGATCCTTCACCAGGAGAAATGTCTCCAAAGAACGTTTTGTCATGAAAACACACACGAGGGGTGACACGGGAAAATAAGCGGTACACGCGCGAAGCAGGAAGCGTTTGTCACTTTTACGATGGACGTCAAAAAGACACTGTTCAATATATTGCAGGATACTCTTATGTTGACAGGGCAGAAACAGGAAGTAGTTTGAGCGGACGCTCTGTGTGTTGTGTGGACGGAGAGAGGCCTCGGTGAGTCACTTTGATCGCGTCGTTGCTAGTTCACACATAGCGACCGAGAGCCGTTTTGCGAGCCCGGATTTCACGCTGAAAATAGGGCTGAAAATCGTGTGTTGTGAACTCGGCATGTTTATTCATTTGTTTGGTTTTTTGCTTG
Source organism: Scophthalmus maximus (assembly GCF_022379125.1). NCBI lineage: Eukaryota > Metazoa > Chordata > Actinopteri > Pleuronectiformes > Scophthalmidae > Scophthalmus > Scophthalmus maximus. Next base: position 28,035,827 of record NC_061517.1, read on the forward strand.
TTTTTAAGTAGAATTACTGGAAAGAATTCTGAACGGTTTTCAACAAACCTCGGTGGAAAGATGGGACATAAGCCCAAAAAAAAGGAAGGAATTTTTAATCACTTCCTTAAACGTTGTGCAGTTTTTTTTTTGACATTTCCACAAATTCCACAGGCTACAATACATGACTCATGATGGAAAAGAGAATATTAACAGGACTGATAACTGAGTGAGTGCAATTTGGTGCAGCTGGATTTAATTTAAGGGGACTGTTGGACAGTGGTGAAGGGTTGTTCTGTATCGAGTGCCATTCTAGTATCTGCGAAGAATTTAGATTCCTTAGGTGTGTCTTAACTTTGACATCAAAGTGTCACGCAAGCCTCACTGATTCCTCTACTTTCACGTTTTACTGTGAAAGCCGTATCTTAGGTTGCATGAGCAAAGTTCAACTGGTCATTGGGAATTATTAAATGATCTCATCTACTGCTGGATTTCAGATGAAGCTGCAGATGACAGGCTCAGAATCTGGAGTCCACAGCATGAATCTATAGAGTGCGGTAGAACAGGAGATTGGCAGCATGAATGTGCAGATGACAATTCTGCACGAATAATGAGATGCAGTCATGTCAATACGTTTTTGAACACTAATTGGAATACTAATATTCAATGTGATGATCATGACGGTGGCCCTTTAATGCCGCCTATACCTACAATACTAACAGATCCAAAGACTGGAGCAGGTTGGCGTTCACGTCTTCACGAACGTCTGTATGTTTTGATTGCTCAGAAATAATTTCCTTCACATTGGCTGTTACCTTCTTGTGCTGATGGCTGCAGCCGGGGTTACAGGGTCTGGACAGGACACAGGCGCTGAAGATGGACGCAAGCTTCTTTCTCAGAACTGAAGGGAGGAAAAGTGTCAGGAAACACAATCTGATTCACCTTTATCAACACTATAAGAGTCGGTCTATAGTCAAATATATCAATTAACTACTCTTATGTACAAGCAGAAATAAAATATTCGTACCATGTTCAACATATGTGATGAATCCTAAAGAGAGCAGAACCGCTCCCAGGTGAAAGCTCAGACCCTGGAAAAAAAGTAGTCAGTCATTCAGCAGCAAACACGTCTCATATAGTATTTTCTCCATTCAATTCTCATTGCAGCATCAAAACCGAACTATGAATGTCAAACCACATGGCACAAATAGTTTATCATGTTTCCACATGAAGTCAGAGTGGATCGACAAACTTTCTCAATGTGGTTTTAGCAGACACTCTTTATCAATATGTCAGGGAGAATGTTTGTTGATGAGCTTTGAAAAAAAGTCCTATCACTTCTTCATCAATAAATAAAAACAATGTACGAGATGAGCTAATAAGGGAAATATTTAAAACAAATTCAGTTGGTGGCCGGCAACCTGTGGACAGCAAAGTGACCAGTGACAGACAGTGAAGAGTGACAGAGACCAGAGAAATGAAAGAGTGACCAGAGACAGTCACCTTTTCCACAGACAAGAGAATGACAAACCTGTCACAATATAACCTCGGTAACAACAACAATGCCTCAAAATGCTTAGACAGAAAAAATTTAAACTACTCGAGACTCAAATGACACAAATAAACAAAAAGTGAAAGCAAAGTGTGCGTCTCCTGACTCACATGCAGTAAGGCGCTGGCCGTGTACGTCACCAGGATGGCTGGAAACGTCCCCAGCTTCACTGCACTTTTAAAGACATCTGCAGAGCACGGAGAACACGACATGGAACACACACATCAATATATAAATATGAATAGATTTGAAAGTAACGCTCATTACATCGTGCACATATCTATTCACGTACACTGGGCATGTGTGCCAGTGTAAACAGGAAGACAATTGTTTACTCTGCTGTCGGTTGCTTAGTTACAGAAAATACTAAAATGAGAAATTGCTCAATTGTTCACTGCGCCTTTTGACACCGCAATAATACACCTATTATATCTTTTCTTGACAGTGGCCATAAACATTTCTTGACACAATGTAAATGACTGTAAACCCAAGGGAATAAAGGTCCTCTTTCATGAGGATTATTTGGGACCTAAATGTTTTATATGGTAGCTCTTCTTTGGCGATATTATAAGCAGTGTTAAATTATCATTTCTGACTCCTCAACTCTCCAACAGATTTGAGTTCCCAGCCAGGCGTTGGTGGCACTCTTTACATTAAATGCAATGTCGCGGTTTTATCACGTCTGAACCAAGGAAATTGGACAGACATTCCGTCCGAATAGCAACTGCTATTGTTAAGATTTTAAAGGTACTAATACTCTTATCGATCAAGTACTTTGACGGAACCCTTATTGGTTCTTTTTGTTTCCTTTTTAATAGAAATTGAGAATATAATAAGAATAGAGTGGACAAATATTTTGTTTCCGGTACTGTACTCAGTACATTGTTGAACACTGAACAGCTCTATTTTGAACTAATGACTAATATAAATTACATGACCTACATTATGAACCAGGTCACAGTGAGGTGGAACTCATTCAGCCTCTCCTCAGGCTCCTCCCACCAGCTGCTGTTGTCTCTGACTTGGACCAGCAGAAGTAGAGTGTACTTTCACTTTCACTAAATGTTTCCATAGATCGCTCGTGTTACCGCCTTTACTTGCAAAACATCTGTTACACTTGTTACAGACCGTTGTCTCCATTGCTTTTGGTGAAGTACAACCAGACTTTCGACCGGTTCACTCTGAGCCATCGCCACTCGATCAGGTGAGTGTCTCTGAATGTACTGAGTGTGTGACGGGCAGTGAGAGTTGGTACCGCCCCCTGAACAGGACAGGCTCCATCACAGAGACACAGATCTCTCCTCAAGATTGGGGATAGAGAAGATTCATCATAGACAAATGCATTACATTTTTCAATACCCTTAGCAGCAACGATAACGTAGGAGCTTATCGATACTACGGCCTTTCATAATAACAGGGCCTGTTTAATACTGAGTTTTGGTACACAACCCTAATGTAAGGCGACCAAGGAAACTGGAGCCTGGTCGCGGCAGCAGTGTTCAGTGACTGTGGAATGTTTAATGGTCAGAGGACCAAGAATGGAGGCTGAGACTCACAGGTTTTCAACCATCGGGACATGGGGATGTTCCAAGACGTCACCACCAACACCATGGAACGAGGCATCTCCACACCGAGAGGGTTCACCACACTCATGTCCCTGCCCATGCGCGCGCGCGCACACACGCACGCACGAACGCACGCACACACGCACACACGCACACACACACACACGGGATGACATAATAAAGAAGTCCATGTTACTGCTGAGTTCACCTTCACATTCTTGGCCTTTGTTGCAGCTTTGCCCTTTCCAATATTTTGTTTAAAGAAGTTAGTACAAACCTTGCAGCAAACAGACATGAACAATTAACCAAATGTTAGTGCCTTTTATTTCATTAGCTGTTTGAATCTCAATGGACAGGAATGTGGAAACAAGTTTGTTGTCAGGGATTCACAGTTAGATTCTCTCAAATGGAAGGTGACAGGACCTGTGCTGGTTTGATATTGTAATAGATGGATATTATTCAACCTCCTTTGGTAGAGTCCTGCTGTTGGCACATTAAGGTTTGAGGAAATAGCCCAGATGTCACAGCATAGTGAGCTTACTTGGTCGTACAGTACGTCAAGTTTGGTCTTAAATAAGAATAATATCTAAATAGCAAAAAGCTGAATATTACATTTACCCACGAGTATAACAAAACATTTAGTATACAACTGTATATGTGTGTTTTTATCATTACACATTATTGTAACACAGTTGCAGTCTAATGCATTTAAAGTCTCATACCACTCACCATCTGATGTTGTCTTTGTCTTCAGTGAAGCCGGCCCCAGCCAGTTTGCTGCTGCCTTCACTGAGGTGACCCACAAAGTAATTACTGAAGTGGAAGGACACTGCATTCTCGTAAGCATTGAGCCACCTGTGCAACACAACACACCCAATACAAACACACAAACACACTACCTTAGTTTTTTCACAACTGAAACACTTTAGTCACATCCACTTGATCTCAAACCATCTTCATAGAGGATCTCTCAAGAGAGAGTTGAAGACGTATGTTCACTATATGGCATAGCATTCACAGGTGTATTGGTAACTATGTATTTCTTATTTTTCCTGTATGTAACCTGATGTAACCAAACGATGTCCCTCATCTTGTCATGGCCTGTCATGTGTACATGTGTGAGGTATTCTGAACCTTTTATTAGGTCTGTTGTTTATTGTATTGGGAGGAATTCCCTACATCTTCACTATTGTGTGCCCACTCAGTCAGACCCAATTTGATTTTTGTTCATTATGCAACATACAACAACTCGTTCCTCTGAGTATAATTTCAAAGAATTTGAAAATCATTTTTTTGTTAATTTAGCCAGTGTTTGGCAGTCAGCATGCTCAACAGAAAGTTAAGGGGCAGTAAGTGATTCTAAAGCAAAACACGTTTTGTACAAATATTTCCTCAAGGTCCGCTAGCTGTTGGTTCTGTGTGCGCTGAAAAAAATCCAGGTTTTCGGCTCGGCCCAGGCTCTGTAAATCTGCCCCTTTAACTTAACTTAAGTTTGTTTATGTGCTTTTCTCCTTGTTTTTAAAATATGGCTGGATTGTTACAAAGTTAAATGCTGTTCTGGCACAGAAAACTTATGGACAACTTAATCTAATGCATTAACCTCATTTCAAAAATGTACATAAACACAGGAAATCCCCATGGAGAGGGAACTTCAGTGACATGATAACAGCAAATATACAATGGTGTTACCACATAACATAGAGAGCGATACCAGTTTCTCGTATTTCTCCCACACCACACTGCTCCTCTGCACCCTTCACTGGTTCCCTGGTGGAGGCTTGAATCCGATTCAAGGCACTGGTACTCGCCTACCGTGCTGCAAATGACTCAGGCCCTTCCTACATTTAAATAATGGTCAAACCTCACACCCCAGCCCGTCTACTCCGCTTTGCTACTGGCAAACGACTTGTTACTGCCTCACTGCGATGGACAGGCAGCCACCACTCATCTAAATCGGCTAAATCTAAATAAGTCTGTTTTCAGTCCTGGTTCCTCAATGGTGGAACGGGCTCCCCATTGACATCAGGACAGCAGGATCCCTTCAATGCTTCCAGTGCAGACTGAAAAATCACCTGTTCAGACTGCACCTCACTCCCTGAATTTATCATAATAATAACAAAAATCTCAAATAAGCACTGATCCTTGCACTTTTGGGTAATATCTTCATGGTTGAATGCACTTATTGTAAGTCGCTTGGGACAAAAGTGTCAGCTAAATGAATGTGATGTAATTAATGTAATGCTATGTTGCAGCTTAATGGTGACACTGTCATCAGACCACCAGTTCAACTAGTGACAAATTCACTGGGTAGACTGTACAAGACCACAGGTTTAGTCCTGTAAGTTCTGTAGTTAGGTCACTACATGATACCTCAACCATCTCCATTACATCATTGATGAAGACAATGAGATGTAGTTAAAAGTGTGCACCATGAGTTCCCAATGTCATGTCAAAGTACCAGATAGTGGATTTCTGTAGGATCGCACCACTGGTGACCCTAAACTGGAGAGAGGGCCACGTGCTTTGTAGGAGTATGAACAAAGCACTGATGGGAGTAGAAAGGCATTTTCTCAAGGATATGATCAAATATAGGGGTGGGCGATCTGGCGATCTTATACCAGGGCCTAGTTGATCATAATTTGGCATATGATCGCGGGAAGGTTGATAAATTAATCTCTCCCATTCAGGTCTTACTGTTTCACTCTGAAAACAACAAGCCTTACCTTTCTCAAATGTGTCTTTGAAGCAGGGAGAGAAAGAAAGACAGTCTGTTCTCAAACCAGAGTACTGTAAAATGTGTATCAGCAATCCTTCTCGCAGGTTGCAGGAGTAAATTAATTCTTACTTCTCTGTAACTGTGTTTCCATAGATGGGTATGAACAAAGGGAAGAGGTAAGGGGCAATGCAGGTGGAGACCAGCAAACAGATCTGACTCTTCAGGAGGCTGATGAAGGAACTCTGCAGCCACATCCAGCTCTGAGGAAACAAACCACCTAATTACCACCACAGCGCTACACGGGAAGAAGAGCACACACTGAGGAAGCTAGACACGTCAACTTCTCACCAGTTTTCTGCCTTCGACGGCACTCCTGTAGCTGGAGAAGCTGATCCAAGGACCAAAGACAACGGTGCCAATGAAGAGAAGGTAGCCCAGGAACTCAGCTGGGGATGGTAGGCTGCTCACCGCTCCCCTGTCCAGGTCAAAGGCCAGAGAGATGACCTTCATGGCCACCACCATCTGAGAGCCTAACACACACACACACACGATTTAAAAGGTAATGTTTGTGTCTGTTTGTTTGTTTGTTTGTCAGCAGGATTATGCAAAAACAACTCATTGAATTTCCACAAAACTTGTTGAAGGATGGGACATGGTCCAAGAATGACCTAACATTGTGGCATAGATCCAGACAAAGGGGCGGATCCAGGATTTTTTTTGCTCTTTCTTTAAGGAGGCAACAGACAACTTTCATGCCCCTAGCTGTGTCAGGTGGTATTCTTGTTTGGCCGACTGCTCCTGACTCAAGGCCAGCGGCCTGGCTACCTGCTTCGTAGTACAGAGTTCTGGTGATGTTCCAGCA
>NC_061517.1:28347500-28462500 GCF_022379125.1 Scophthalmus maximus
GGAATTTGTCCATTATCAAATAAGCAAACCTCGATTGGATTCTGTTCCACAGACGGCTGTAAATACTCCCCCGGCACCAGTTCGGAGAAACACAGCTGTGACTCGACAGAAGAAGATGAAGCAGGTGACCTTTGAGAATGTTTCGCCTAGTCCAGTAGCAATGGATCCTAGTAGTTCACACAATAAGCATCCAACACAGCAACAAACTGCAAGTTTAATGTCCCAAGTGCCAATGACCGCAACACCTGCAACAGACTGCGGGAAGTCGATCAGAGTTCCATGTCAGCTTCCAGTGACGGTGAAATCTCCAGCACTCCCCAGAGGACATTACCTCCAAATTCCCGCTAACGCACAAGTCAGAACGGTGCCAGCATCTGCGCTCCCTGCGGGTATCAAGAAACAGATTTTTAATTCATCATCCGACTCCGCCGCGGGATCAGGTGCGCCCAACGCGGTCTACGTGTCACCGGTCACTACCGTGAATCAAGGCGCTGCTCCACAATGTGACTCTGCACTTCACTCACATAGAGCGCTTTCTAAGTCAGCGACTCGGACTCCAGGTGGACCCGCCACATCAACCGGGACAAAGGCACGTCTGAAACTGATTCCGAAGGCTTCACAAAGGCCAAACAGCCCCATAAAGTGGGTGATTGAAGAAGAGGACAGCTCGACCGCTGGAAGTCTGAATCCTGCTACTTCACACGGTCTTCACACTGTGGCAGGGAAAGAAAATGGCGGCCTGCGCTGTGACGTCTCCGAGTCAAATCGGGGCAAAAGTGGACAAGGACAGGACAATGCCTTGATCATGTGCAACGGGAAGGTCTTTTTTGTGGGCAAAAAATGCAGTCTACCGCCTACAAATAGACAAAGCGACTCGCCCGCGACGGCAACAAAATCCAATGAAACAGCTAAACGCGTGGGGCCCGACACAGCTCCGACACAGCAGGACACCAGCATCATCATTCAGGACGAGCCGGACGAGGTGATCGACCTCTGTGACGATGATGCTTGGGATGACTCGTCGCAACATGAAGCGGCAGTACGTTTATCGGCCAGCTCTCATCAGGATGACGACAATGTCATATTCGTGTCTTATATTCCACCCACATCTGAGGCCGCGGCGTCACGGGACTCGAGCGTGAAAACACAAGCGACACAAGAGGAGAGGAGAGACGGGACGGGCACGAGCACGAGCAGCTCGGACAGTGTGACGGAAGAGAGAGCTGACGACGAGGGCGAGGATGAAGGCTCCGCCCTTACAGGAAGAAGACCCGATGCGGTTGACAATGTCCCACGTGTTTGTGGCTCAGAGGGGACGGCCGTGCGTGACACCGAGGGCTCAGACGTGGAGAGTCTGCGGGATACCGTGAGCCGGCAGGCGGAGGGAACGGGAGTGGAGGCAGCGGCTGGAAGTCCAGCAGATCGCAGCAGCTCCGACGGCAGCGGCAGCAGCGCGGCATGCTCTCTCAAACGGGAGGTGAAGCCACGGCAGTCGCTTCATTGCTTTGGGATTACTTCAGTGTTTTTGACAGAAAGGGATTTAACAGGGTATTAGGGCAGTATCTTGAGTTAATTTATAAATGATCATAAATTGGAGAAAACTGCCCGTCCCAGATTCTGAAATTTCAAGGTGACATCTTCAGACCATTAAAGGGGCAGTAAGCAAATACACGTTTTGTTAAAATCTGCTAATATTTCCTCACTGTCCGTTAGCTGTCGCTTCTGTGTGCCCGCCCAAAAAAATCTTTGTAGGAAGAAATCTATAATACGGAGCTGGGGGAGGGGTCATATTTCGCAGAAAAAACACAATTTTCTTGACATTAAAGTCGCAAATTTACCAGAAAAGAAATCGTAAAAATGTTGCTTTTATCTGCTTCATTGTTGTATACAACTAATCTTCAAATCTATAAAATGTATGTCCTATTGTTTTGTGACCAAGAGTTGGTGGTGGGAGGGGTAATGGCTCTTTTCACTGAAGATGCATATTCCTGAACGAAGAGCGTGTCCGAGGTCCCTTTGACATCATTGCATAACAATGAGCCCTGTGGATTTACCTTCGGTAGAGGCGGGGTCAACACATAATGGAGTTGGGGGGCACACTTCAGCTGTACCATTGCAAACAAAGTTTTTATGAAATAAATATTTAAAAAGTGATAATGGGGAGGTCATCGGTTTATGCCAACCATGAGTGTGCCCCTTCATTGTTCCTTGAACATACACTGTATCAGTGCATCTTCACGTATTCTCTGTATTTTTATGTTTTCGCACTCGCAGGGTTCTCCACACCCTGAGCCACGCGGCACATCTCCACCGGCGCCGCGGCCCGGTGACGTGGCCGACCCGCAGCTGAGGCAGACATTCGGGATCACGGCTGATGTGAGGATTTGTCTGCAGAGGATTGACGAAGCGTCAGCGGGGCACGTCTCTGCGCGGCTTCTGATGAGAGAGTCCACAAGCTCCGCAGAGGATGATCGGGAACCGGCGAACGGGTCGAAGGAAAGAGAAGTCGACGCCTGCAGTAGTTCCATCAGTGTCAAAAGAGTGAAAGTACAGACTGAACAGGAAGCGTCGACAGAAGCTGCCCACACGGACGTCACACCTCTCAAATATGCCCTTTTCAAACTGAACACAAAACCTCTCCCCAAGTGCCTTTCGGGTCAAAGTTCACTCAAGGGAGCTTCATCCGATGTCGAGAACACGCCTGTGATTGGCTACGTAGAACCAATAGATGAGGATTTCCTCAGTGCGGACGAGGCGGAGGACGCAGCGGCCCAGAGTCCGACTCAGTGTGCGGATCTGAATACAAACAGGAGACGAATGGGAAGGATGAGGAAACGCACCACGTGTCCATGCTGCGTCCCCGGTAACCTGCAGCCTGGGGTAAAATCCAGCTCCAGGTGGGAGGAGCCAGAGAGGTGGACGTGCCGGACAGAGCGCACGAGTAGGAGAGGGACACGGACAAAGGCTGCTAGGAAAGTGTGTCCGGCTGGTGGCGGATTGTCCACAGCATCCGAGGACGGTGACAAGCTACAGAGAGACAGACCAATCACGAGACTGAAAGAGCTTCTGAAAGAGAAGGAGGCAACTTTAGAACTTATGGAAAAGTCTCACATATGACACGATAATAATTTTAGTTATTTTTGACATTATTTTTAATATATTACCAGTTTTACTTTTACAACTCTTTTGATACTGATGTCATGAACGTCATCACAGTTCAACTAAAGTCAATTTGTCAACTTTCCCTTTTCATAACGTCCACCTGTTTAACGTCATCGGCCTCGCAAATGTTCAACAGTGGTTTTTTTTTGTTCTTGTTATCATTTTCTCGTTCTTAATAATCACTACTTTAAATGTTTACCAAAAAAAACTGCAGAGCATATAGAGTTGATACAGTTGATGCTCCTACACACACACTGCGGTGCAGCAGGCCCAGCACTCACTTTGTTCTCCTGTTCTGACATTTTGTTTATTGTAGCATGAAACCTTGTGGGGTGTCTCGTCCTCATAGGACAGAGCGCTCATGCACTTTCTTTCTGATAATGTTTTGTCAGGTAACCTCAGAAATGTCGAGAGTAGAAGTGGCTTCAGAGGCAGCAGGAGAGGAGCTGTTCAGCGGGGCTGCATGGGAAACAGACGCAGTGTCAACGAGTGCTAAAACAAAAATGTGACTGAGGCCACAAGCTTCTGCCTTTGAAAATGTGAAGTTTGTTGAATGTGTCCGTGGCACAAAAGTGAAACAATCCTCCCAACCACTGCGACTCATACTGTACCTCCATCACTGCTGTCACCTGACTAACCTGTAGCACCAAAATGTGTCCAGTAGTGCATTGAAAACATTTCAATTTAAAGATTGTGCAGATAAAAAACACTGAAAAAACTATCAAGTGGCCCTTTAGTTAAGATGATTATATCGCACATGCAGTAGTGGTTGTGAGGTCAGGACAGAAAGAATGATGACTCGTCAGTAGGCTACAGGAGAAGTACACAGGACCACTGACTTCCTCCTGAACAAAGCACTTTCAATGTGCTAACAGATTCATATTTTATATTCTAGCATTTGGCTTAAAAGGGGTTTATTAAATATAATGGCACGCTGGGAAATACTGTGCTTGCAGACAGTGGAAATGATTATACATTTGTCGGATGGAGACGCCTTGTTAATTATGTTTTTTAGCGTTGCAGCCTGAGAAAGGCGATGTTCAGTTCAGTTGTATCACTGTTTCCAATCAACACATTTAAGAAAAGCACGATTTTTGTAAAGCTATTGTTTCGAGTTTCTAAGGAAAAGTTGCTGGGGGGTATTGTTTTCCGACCCGTCCTTTTGAAAATAAAAGTTCAAACTCTTTTCCCACTTGTTTATCGTTAAATGCAGTGGATCGACAGCCAGGTGTGATTTGATTTCCTTGTCATACATGCAGAGGTAACGGATCTGAATAATAGAGTTGTATCTTCCTTCCCTTTGCCTCTGTGTCGTTCCTCTGTGATCGTCAAAGAACCGACCAAATTTCATTAGACACCCCCTGGCTTGTGCCTATCATAACAATAAATGATAATCTGCGCTGATTTAAGAGTAACAATAACATCATAGACTGCACAGTTTGTGGTGTGGCTAAAGTCCTCGTCAGGAAGTTTGGTAGTTTGATGAAATGAGTCGGGGTGTTTGTCCAAATGGAGGCCTATGCTGAATTACGCTCTGATAATTCATTGAGCCACAGATATGAGGTACCAAAGTGGATCGTTAAACAAAACTACACTACAATACACCCACATGAGGTGATATTTACAGATTGTTCCGAAGAACTGGAGACGGGATCCACAGGCGCTGGATTTCTCTTCCACATGAGACGACATTTCTAATGTGATACTGAGAATAAACAACTAGTGGACGTCTTCCTTTGGGTTCCTCCTCATGTGGGGGATGAGGAAGATAAGAAGGCAGATATATTGACTGAACAATCATTTAAATATTCTAATATTGTATTGTAATATTTTTTTTTTACCCCTGCATGATGTCAGCAGTCCAGTGGGTGGCGCAGTGCACCACACGAGCTGGTTTGCCAACCGCCAATTAACACACGAAGAAGACACAAGGCAGGAGCAGAAGGAAGACGACGCAGCAGTGGAGTGGACGCGCGGCGGGTCCGTCGAGGTAAGAGCCGCAGATGTTAGAGACACGACCCGGGTGTGGATGACATGTTCGTGTTAACACCCGGAACCCCCGACACACCGTGTCCGCGCATGTCCCTTCATTCAGGAAGGAGAGGAGGCGTTCAATGCCAAGGCTGGGGTGGGAAAGTCCCTCCTATCTCATGAACAGCATAGGTTTAATATTGTAATATTGACCTCACTATGTAAAGTGCCTCGAGACAATGTATGTTGTGATATGGCGCTATACAAATAAAATTGAAATTGAATTGAATTGATTTACAAGAACATGGAGTCAAAGTCCTGGCTTCCCGCACATGCTGGAGGGAAAATTAAGACCCAACCAAAAACAGGACGAATGCCACACAAGCCCTTCTACTGATCACATCCCAATGCAACACGTCACACATCCAAATATTTATATATATATATATATATATATATATATATATATGTTGTTTGCACCTGAATCTTCATTTTTTTGTACGTGTTTGCATCTCTTCCAGTAAAAATAATTCATATATATTATAGAAAACATGACGAGCAACATTCTGCTGAGGATGACTCACGAGCCACACAGTACACAGTGTTTCCCTGACGATGGGGGAGGATGCAGCGGAGGCGAAGCGCGCGTATCAATCCGGTACTTTAACAGTACTCAGTATCGGTTCTAGTTCCTTTTGAGTAGAAAAAAATGAGACAAAGTGAGAATAAAATGTAATGGACAAATGTGTTGTGTCTAGCACTGCACTCAGTAAATTGATGAATACTGAACAGCACTATTTTGAAACAATTATTAATAGAAAAGTACATGATGTTGTGTTGAGTGATGGACTAACATGAAGCCTGTCAGAGGAATTAAATCACACAACTCAACATGTACAGACAGAGTGCTGGACTTTAGGTGCAGCTGTTGTCTCTGACTGGGACCAGCAGAAGTAGAGTTTACTTTCACTTTCACTAAATATTTCACAGATTCGTAATTTAGCCCCGGGGCCCGTTTGATACTGGGTTTCTGTTCCCACCCTTAGACAAGGCGGAGCCCAATCTCCTCTCATTAAAAAAATTATAAATATTTATAATCCAGTAGCGGTGGTGCATGTAGGGGAAACACTGCAGTTACACCCGACACCCCAGTCGTAATGTAACCATAGCAACTGTACATCAGGCCCATTCCAACTGGCTCCCCCAGATTAAATACATTTCAAATGTAAAATACTATTTATACTTTGGCTAACCCCTGCTGGTCATTTGACACATTACAGGTTGCAATCTATGTTTGATACCCACCGGGCATACGACTAGTTCCCCGTTGTCATCTGTTCACTGTTATTATCCTCCTCCTGCTCAGCCGTGCCTCTGTGCCGTGTCCGTCGTCAGGCTGGCAACCTGCTGAACCTGTCCCTTTACTTCATTACGCTCAACTCTTCATGCAGGAAGTCTTCATCAGTTTCACTGACAAAATGGCTCTGAATATTTATTAATCAAAGCCGTAATCACTTCTTTGAGCCAAAATAACACCAAACAAACACCACTGGACCCGAGTGCTACATTTCAAAATAAAAGTTGTTGTAGTCAACAACAGATTATATAAATCTATGTCGCAATCAGAATCATGTTTATTGCCAAGTAGGTTCTCACATACAAGGAATTAGCTTTGGTGACTGGTGCATAACGTAGTCAATAAAAAGTAGAAAAATAAGGGAGGATAAAGCAAATTAGATTAAAAAAACAAGCACTGAAAGTGCAAGAGAAGAGCTATATACTGAAGCAAACTAGGATATTTTAATAATAGATTACATGGAAGTATGAGCTTTGTAAGATATGATGGAGCCTGATTATTAAGGGCTTTGTAGGTGTATTCAGAATTTTACAGGAAGTCAATGCAGAGAAATATGATCTCTTCTTCTAGTTCCTGTCAGAACTCGTGCTGCAGATCTATACTCGTGAAATAATGCAGTGAGTTTAACCAGCTAATGCAGTATGAAAGTATAAGAAATGAAAGGCCAAGTCACCATTCCCAAATTTCATTTTCCAAACCGAACTCGTGACATTATACGGTAAACAAGATCTTAATCACTCCAAGTGCATTTAAATCACCGTTTCTATTCACTCGGCTCACTCACACATGGCACAGCATCAACCGGCTCTATAATAAAAATGTCTGAGTTTTGAAGCTACCTGTTGTTTGTGTCCACAGAGCATGGATTCCCCCGACAGACTGGAAATCTACATCCCAGTGGAGGCTGAGGTCAAATGCATCCCTCTGTGGAGCTTACCAGCCTCAGTGCTCAAAAGAATGGGCCTCTCCGCCTGTGACTCTGAGGGCTCCAAGACGCTGGCGAGCTCCCCAGAGGGCATATGGATCAGTCCGGCAGTTATACGGAGGAAAGGGCAGAAACTGGCCCCCCACACGGGAAGGACCACCAAGGAGAATCTGTCTCTGCGCCTGAGCAGAGTGTTCCAGGCTGCGCCGGGGCCCCTCCGGATGTCTTTTGTCTCCTCCAACAGCGTCGCTTACGACGTGCTGAGGGACATAAAGCCCAGCGCAACGCGCCGGTCTCATGCGTCCGCGTTGCCCCAGGGTTCGCCGCCGCAGACTTACGGAACTGGCATTGTGGTCTACAAAGGATGCATTTACCTGTCCATCAGGAAGTCAAGTCAGATTCAACCAGAGACGCCCGGTTCCTCTACTCCCTCATCGTCGTCGAAGAGACAGAAGAAGGTAACGTGACACTTCACAGCAGGAAACACATGACCGGTCTTTTGACAAGTATTGCTTAATATAATGTTGTCATTCTAAAAAGGAAATGATCTCCGTCCATACTAACACACCTGAAAACATGTGCATGTGTGTGTAAACAGGAAGCAGATTGTCTTTTCCTCTCTACTATTCCTTGACCTCGGTGGAAAACGTCATGAGGTCAAGGAAAGGTGTAAAGGACAACTGATAGGACTTAGGGAAAGAGAATCCGAATCGACGTGCACTAAACTACGTCATCACGCAACGGCGGATTTTGTTGATGCGTCTGTCGTGGTGAAACTACACATTTTTGAAGATGAACTATAAAAACCTCAGCGGCTCCATCAACATGTTTAAGTGTTTTACCACCGTGTGACATCATCACATGTTATTATTCATATATAACAGTAACTTACATGGTGATATCTCCTCGGTCAAAGTCATACTCTTCTTCTTCTTCTACTTCAGATTGAATCGTTTGTGCATTGCTAGTCACATTAAATATTGCGGCCGCAATGAATTGTGGGGCGTCTATTTCTCCTTTCCTTTAGCGTAGAAAGGTGAAATGTACCCTATGCTAAAGGTGATAGGAAAGGAAGCATTGACTCTCCTGAACAGCCCTTTTCATGGCTGCCGATCAAATACTTCGACCGCACCCTTGGTTTCTTAGCTGTAGAAAATACTGCAAAACGGCAATGATGAAAAGAAACGGCAGGGATTTGTTTAACATTTTCGTTACCCATTTGAATCCACCACCTGTAGTCAGGTCATAAGAACCAATCGGGAAGATTTCATCATCTGCATCATCGTTCTGTCCGTCCAGAATAAAACACAACCCCAGAGTTTAAAAAAGAAGAAGTGTGGACACCAGACAAAAGTTTTAAAACAAAAACATATTGGTGTGAATCTGTAGGAGTCTACGGCCCAGTCGAGGGGCTGTAATACCTGTACGTACTATCATTTCATTTCCTACACTGGTTGTTGGTGGACCATTTGACATCTGTCACTGTTACTAACTCCTAACTATCACCTTTGGAGCTGCAACAGTTCATCGATTAGTAATCAATTTCTAAATTTATCGCCAAATATTTTGATAAACGATTAGTAGTTTTTATGGAGAGAAAAAAGAGTCAAAATTTCTCTGATTTCAGCTTCTTAAATGTGAATATCTTCTTTCTTTGCTCCTCTGTGACAGTGAACTGAATATCTTTGGTGTGTGGACAAAACAAAAAATCATCTTGGGGGTTTGGGGAAACACAATCGACATTTTTCACAATTCAACGACATTTTATGGACCAGACAACTGATCGATTAATCGAGAAAAAAATCGACGGATCAATCGATTATGAAAAATAATGGTTAGTTGCAGCCCTAATCTCATTCTAGTGATATAAAAAAGAACAAACTATGCAGACGGTAAAGCGTCAAACCAGCTGTGCACATTGAGGGCTGCAGCTGCACTGACCACTAGTTTTCTTGATGGATTATTGATGATTTGAAAAACTGCCCCAAACAAGAAAAGGAATGTTTGGCTTTTTGACTTTTTCTTGTTGATTGAAAATGAGGTTGTACCTGCTGTCGTGAGTCTCTGTTGTGGATTATGGATTTTCTGTCCATCATGTTTCTTTACTATAACCATCAGCCTTATGTGATTCTACCTTGTGTGTCCTCCAGGTGCTGCTAAAGGACAACAGGCACAAGAAGAAACACGCCAAAGGTGAGGCGAGGGAAGCGTCCTCGTCCAGGGCTGCACGCTCGGCCCCTCTGTCCTCTGACGAGGTGCTGGAGGTGGACGGCCCCCGTCACAGGGGAGGCCCGCAGCCGCAGGCGGCGGAGGAAGCTGCAGCCCCTGGGCCGGCCTGGGCACCGGAAGACACCGAAGACAGCGGTGAATGTGAGATGCAGCGCCTGGACAGCAACGAAACGGAGGTCACCAGTCAGCGCGGTGCCACAGTGCCTCTGGGTGCAGCCTGTGCCTCCACATCCCTGGTGAAGGAGTGTGACTTTGATGAGTTGGTAAACCAGGAGAGGATCACTCAGATGAAGGCCAGACTCAAACAGCAGGAAGCTGCTCTCAACTGCCTGCCTTCCTCACAGTAACTGCTCCGTCCGACTCAAACAGCGCTGATGAGGCTTCAAGTCCACAAAAATCCAACTCACGGGTTACCTGACAACTTGTTGGTTGACGGCGACCCCCCCCCGGCATCATTACTGTAATCTGATTATTCGTGAACCAGTTCTTTAATAAACCCTATTTTCACCAAGGATAAAGTGTCTAGTGTTCACTGAAGCTCATTTTCACCACACAAACATGTTTCATAGTTCAGGTTTCTCAGGGCCACGCAGCTGACGGTACAGACAGGAGCGACTACAAACAGCAGAAATGTACAGACGAACCAGCGACCACGCTCACGTTCACACATACATCAGCTGCGTGTGTTGAGACCGTGGGAGGAAGATGGAGCACCTGACCACTAACCACCGCAGCGCCGCGCTGCTCAGTTTTAATGCACAGCACAAGTTACAACTATTTCTCTCCCAAAACAAACCATATTAATATTTACTGACGATTAAGCATCTCTTCTACTGACCGTGGTTGGTTCGCAAAGACAAAACATTTTTTATCACACAAATACTCCGTGTTTTTCTAAAACATCATGGTTCAGAAACAAATGCAGCATGTCTTACTAGTACAAAAAACCATATCCCGCAAAGACAACCATTTCTTTCTTTCTATCTTTCTTTCATCATCACTGTACGCCTCTGTGCCGTCATGTTTTCAGGCCATCAGACCAACTCATACCTGTGAGTGCCACGTATGGGAACACCAGGAGGGAATTTGTTTTTATTTAAATTTGATGCAAATTTTTTTGCATGGACTCACAGATGACCTGGTTAGCATTTGGTGGTCGAATGTCGCCGATACCCCAATAATTCATATGCTAATAATGAAAATGCACACGTGTAATAGGACAACATTTAATCCACTAACCCCTGAGTCAAGACCGAGACAGAAAAAAGAGAATCCTCCTCAAGACCACCTACTTACCTGTTCATAATTTATGTGAAGCAAGAGACAGTATGATGATCATTTGTCATTATTATTTGTGATGATAAAAAAGCACGTTCAGAGTATCAACACTGTAGGATCAAATTAGGCCGTCACTTCAAAGTCACAAAGCTGAGCTGCAACTTCTCATTTCTCGTAACAATAATATTTTCGACTGCCAATGGAAAATGTAACAGATAACACAAATTGACATGTTCCCATTCTTGAACGTATAACTTGTCCTGATGGTTCCACGGTACTGTACAAAAGAACCGAAACACTAAATCGAAGGAACATTTTCAACAGCCCTCGCTGTGCTGACACGTACGACGTCAATGCCCGTTGTGGATGGATTTTGAATTAAACCAATACCCGTTTTCTGAACGAGCGCGCTTCATCAATGGTTTTGAAAAGTATATATTGCTGGACCCGGTCGGGACCAATGAGAATAATTGGTGAGACCAATTAACCAAGTCCGAGTGCAAATACCAAGGAGTCCGAGAAATTAGAAAAAGGACTCGAGTCAACAACAAGTACTACAGCACTTGTGTTGTCATAGTGACGCCTTAAGCGTGCCTTTATTTTGTCTATGTGCACTGCGTGGTGCTCTCAGGGCCACGGGATTCAATCCACTGTCCAACAATGAACAGGAGGAGAGTTAAAGTGCTGCACAGTCTTCAGTGGGTCACTGGGGGTCATTGTGTTAGAAAGGAATTGAAGTTGGTCCTTTTTGTTGTCCACCTGTTACGTGTGAAGGAGCAGAACCCAAATGCAAAGTGCAAGAAAACCCCATATCTTTCAATTAAAGAAAACAAAAACAATCACTGGACATGTATAAAACTAGGCAAACCAGGGAACAAGGCACGAGAGACATCAGCGACCGGGGACAGGGACGAACTGACCGGCAGCAGGTAACAAACTGGACGAAGTGACCCAGAGGACGGGGAGACTGGACAGAGGTGCAGACCATCACAGGCGGCAGGAGACAGGCAAAGTCCAGTGACCGGACAAGAGACAGCGTGACAGGAAGTGCAGCGGCACGAGGAACTTGACTTCAAAATAAAAACAGGAACCAACAACAAGGGAATCAAGAAACAAATAGAACCGACACACAAGGAAAAGTACATGGAGGGAACCATGAAATAAACAAACAGAGTCAACAGGAGCCGAAGAGGTCACGACCCTGGCGGGAGATTATAACGAAACGCAACTTCACAGGAACTACAACCTGAAAATGATCCTACACGTGTTGAATCGACACTTCACTAAATCAGTTTCAACAAGACCCGAACATTACAATCTTCACGGAGGGGAGAGCTATTACATGAAGGATAGATCATACTGTGTATGAATATCCTGTCACAATCACGGTTGGAACACGGCAGAACAAGTTCAGCCCCCGTGACAGTATGTTAAATCATGTAATGTGGCTTCTGGATTAGATATGAGGCAGGGTGAAGGAGTGTGAGGAGTGTGTGTGTGTGTGTGTGGGGGTAGGTCCTCCCCCCTGCTGCCAGAGTATAAGACTGCAGGTCTGCTGAGGTCAGTCCACACAGACAGGATGCCCTCCTCAAGCTGCTCCTCTGCCAGGCCGCAGACACTCACGGTAAGACCTGGACCGGACTTGTGATGAGGGCGCGTGGGTCCTGCTGTTGCTTCCCCTGAAATAATCCGACATTCGGCTTCTGCTGAGTATTCCCTGCTCTTCACTGGTGAAACTTTATTTCATGGCTACAACATTTTTCCTCCAGTTCTCTTGAAAGCAGCTGATTCGTAACTTTACTTGAACAACATGCACATTCGTGACGTTTGTCTAAGTAGACAAATTTAAACAATATGTCTATTGATATTTTAGTCTGCAGTAGGAGCGGTAATGGTAAATGGACCTTTTTCTTGTCTTGACGACCACTCAAGGTGCTTTTCACGCGTTCGCACACATTCTTACAGCACTTGAATACTTACAGTGCTTCTCTATCACATATCATCACTGACAACAGGCCATGCAGGCCGGACGAGTCGGGGATCGAACCGCCAACCGACCTGCTCCACCACCAGCGCTGCAGCAGTGCATTCCGGTGCATTCCAGTGCAATGTGCGGCCACTTCTTCTCCGTAGTGCACGGGACATTTGCTCATATAATTAGTAGCAGAAAATGGTTTATTTACATGAAATATGCTCAGAAATTATTCGTAAAACATGGAGCCGTAAAATAGAGAGTGACCTCATCTCTTGAAGTAACTGTTGGAGGATGTGAGCTTTGAGCTCCAAGAACTGATGGACTTCATTACTTCATTTTACTTTCAAAATGAATCCAGGTTTGACCCCTGGAATCACTTAATATGCTGACGGGGGAGTGGGAGATTTACGAGACAGGAGTATTAGAATGTTGTATTGATGGATCAGATATTTTGATGGGAAACCAATGAGGCCGGGAAATGATCTTCTTCTCCTGATTGTTTTTTAATTCAATCCAAAATATGTTGTGAACATTTTAGTTTAAAAAAAAAAAAAAAAAAGATAATTTCAGGACTAAAACTGGAATTGCTGATCAAATTTCTTTTTCTTTTTCACTGAGCTGTCTCTCACTATCCTCCTCAGTGAATGTCATATTTCATACCTCCATGCTCATTATGTACCACTTGACATCAGTGAATTTCTTAATAAGTTTTGCATCTATAACAGGGTCATTGGGGGACAGCTGCTTTATTCACAGCTCCAAGTTGTTTGTTGCAGCACAAGTGTCACTCATCTATATTTACTGAGCCTCTACTGTACAACTTCAGAGAGTACATGATCATAGTGTGCCGATTTCTCAAGGTTACCACAACACCGGAGTGCTTCATGGGCTGAACCCTGAACAGAAAAGTTATCAATAATTATGATTATTACTACCACCGGGCACCCTGGACACTTGAATGCAGGATGTTGCAGGTCGTGTATTCAGGGTTTCTCCTTCTCATTTGCAGGTGCTGTGTGTTCAGATCATGTGTCTGGCCGGCTGGCCGCTCTCCTCGGAGGCATCCCGACTCCGCTGTGGTACGGATCTCCTCAGCGACCTCATATTTGTGTGCGGGGATCGCGGGATCTATTTCGGTACGTCTACCTTCATATTATCCCCTCATTATCAACTGTCGCCAAAAGATGCTGCCCGGTCTATTGGAGTGGACCAACTGAGAGTTGTTGCCTCATCAGGGCTGTGATGGAAAGGTCAGGAGGACATCCTCTAGGCGGACTGATCTTTTCATTAGACCTCACCTTAATTTAATTTCATCCAGCTTCTGGTCATGTTCGAAATATGAAACGGAACGAGATGAAGTGTCCTCACTTCATTACAGATCCACTTTTTATTTTCATTCTAATTTGGATTTTCTTTCCCCCTTAATCATACACCTCACAGTGTGTGCCTCGACTGAAGCCTGTATGAAATCTGGAGAGAGGTTTTAGGAGACCTGCATTCAGAAAACATTACATGCGGTTTCCTATCACATTTCAATAGTGCCCTGTAGTATTTTTCCTTAAGAGAGGATGTCAGTGTGGGCAGTCTTGCACACACATATATGTTTATATATTTGATCCTGCTGCACCAAGGAACCAAACAGATTCAAATACTGCGTCTTTGGTAAGAATGCAAACATCTAAAGTCCCTAAAGTCCTCCATAGTATTGTATATAAGAAAACAGGCAAACTCACAGGTTTAATGTTTACTACTGCATTTAACAAATTAAAACGTTTCTGGGGTTCTATCTATCGTATTGCATTATATCTCTTTGTAGACAGAGGTGTCCAGTTTTCATGGAATTGTAAAACATTTCAATGTCCGTAGTTCCTCCAATACATTAAGGCCCAACATGCAATGTAGTTATTACTGTATGTATTTGATGGCAGGTTGTAGGGCTGCATGCTGGTGTAGAGGTTAGTGCTGGTCGAACCTGACAGGGCCGTTCTGTATGGAGTTTGCATGTTCTCTCCCCGTGTCTGCGTGGTGGGTGTGAATGTGAGAGGGAATGGTTGTTCGTCTCTGTAAGTTGCCCTGTGGGCTTCACCCAGTCCAGGGTGAACCCCACCTCACACCCGATGTCGCCGCCCCCCCGCAACCCTTAGTTGATAAAGCGGTATAGATAATGGATGGATGATGGATGGATGATAGGTTGTATCGTGTTACAATCGAATTGCAGATATATTACTTTTTTTTTGGACTTCAATAAATATAATTAAAACAAACAATGATGGGACCGACTATTATCAGGGTTATTCTACCCTGTGTCATAACACTCTTTCTAGCAGAGTTGTACAACGCAGATATGGTCATGGTCATCATGGCCACAGGAAGACACTGCTAATTCTGAGCAAGTTATCACCACAACAACAAAGCATGTCTTGTTCATGTATTTACATAAAAAAACTAGTCACAACAATGACAACAGGCATCAGCAGCGAAGTGATATCTTGTGATCGACCGTTTCATGCAACAATGGTTCATCAGCAGGAGATGCCGACCGACTGCTGCAGCAGGGTTTGGGGGGACAGGGGTCAGTCGACCTTGTGCTGTGATCTTGCAGCATTTGTTTTGAAAGGTTTATTACTCTTCGATTTGAATTCATCCCACTGCACGCAGAGAATTACAGAGGCCTTTTCACCTGATTACCTTTCCCCCTGTTGTGACCAAGGCCACCTTCTCCATCTGCTATCAGAGCGAGGGCAGTCCACCAGAATGGCAACCAGAACACCGTGCCTCAGTTGTGATAGCTCTTTTCTTAAAACACTCGCTATCTCAGATCGGTCCAGTGTTCTCACTCATAACAAAGAAAGGTGCAGAACGAAAAAAAGACAGCGCAGAGTTTATACTTTACATATGTGGTGATGTTGCGTTCCCTTGGATGGTTGTGACCCATGTCGTACGGATTTCAATCAAGATTATGCTTCAAGTATTCGTTCCAATCGAGAAGATTCTGTGGTTAACTGAAACCGGTGACCTGCTGTTTGCACTAAATTAAATGAACGTTCTTAGAAGGAGCTTCACTGGTCATAATCACATTACTACATCACCACAAATATTTCCCAAGTGGCGCCAAACATTGGTAATGTGCAGAGGAAGATGAAGAACACATCTTGACCAAAGTCTGGAAGATCATGGTCCCCACAGGATGGACGCGGATGACTTTGGTGCTCTTGCTTTACTGTCGTCATGAGAACAACAACATCCTTTCATTTTCATGATCGTTCCTTAAGTGCCACCTTCAGGGTTTCATTTTCAGTGCCCTCACAGGAAAGGCTCTAAAACAGCTCAAGTTGGTTTAGTTGTTTTGTCCATTTTGTGTGGCAGAGTGTGATGAATCAGGAGAGGGGATAGGGGTTTGTCAGAAACTTTGCATACTGTTAATGTTTTGACCTTATGAGGACAATCAAGCTCCCGTTTGATATGAGTGTCTTGTTTACCTTTGCAGGTAAAGGTTCGTGGTCCGGCTACGGTGGTCGGCCCAGAGGGAAGGGGATAGCAGACATGTGCTGCCGGCCAGCCGGCTGTGAACTTCAGCAGCTGGAGAAATACTGTGCCAAACCAAAGAGCCCACAGAAACCCACCATTCCTCCGGCCACGACCGGAGCAGGGCACGCCACCATTCCTCCGGCCACGACCAGAGCAGAGCACGCCACCAATATTCTTCCGGCCACGACCGGAGCAGAGCACCCCGCCATTCCTCCGGCCACGACCGGGGCAGAGCACCCCGCCATTCCTCCGGCCACGACCGGAGCAGAGCACGACACCATTCCTCCGGCCACGACCGGGGCAGAGCACCCCGCCATTCCTCCGGCCACGACCGGGGCAGAGCACCCCGCCATTCTTCTGGCCACGACCGGGGCAGAGCACCCCGCCATTCCTCCGGCCACGACCGGAGCGGGGCACGCCACCACCACACCGCTCGACACGGTAAGTGTTCTTTTGACAAACTAACTTAATCCACAACTGTCAGAGGCAGGTCAGGGTCCTCAGCAGTGACTGGATCAGGCCATTCACATCATCGCTGAGCCAAGTACAGGGGCACAATGTTCATCAACTTCACTCATGAACCTGTTGTCTCCCATGACAACAGCCCGACGGAAGCAGCTCCACTGCTGCTAAAAGTAAATCAAAGTAAATGCTTCACTTTTTTCCTACACAAAAGTACAGGAACCTTTGAGGTGGGTCTGACGATGCTGAAGATGCCTCCACTGTTTTATATCAGCTGGTCAATTCCTTGATTTACTTGTAGCATTGCAGTAGTTCTGGATACGCCTTGTTACTAGTGTTTTTTCAGCATTGACTAAAAAAAAATCCCATTTCCAAGCACTAAATTACGATGGTGGATTGAATTGTAACAACTTGTGACAGACAAATACGGCATAAGATGGAAACAAACGTACAAATAATATAGTATATGTATATGGCCGAGGTTCCCTGCTATATTCCGGCAACATGTCGTTGAATCGCCTAATTCTTCCTATCTTGGTCTTGCAGGCACAGCAGTTTGAAGCGGTGTTTCACAAGAGGCTTTTCGAGCAGCTGGGGGCTCCCGACAGCCCGAAGAGGGAATCTTACAGAAAGAGGACACAGCCTTCAGTCCAACGGAGGGGCAAAGGCTCCTCGTCGAACAGGAGGAGCAAACCAGAGAACACGTCCAGCAGGCCCTCTTCAGCCTCCGGGAGAGGGATGAGGTTGAAATCATGACCTCTGACCTCAACAACGTCGGCATATTCCAAGCTACTGGATTGGAACCAGTAAGGTTTCCAAAATCCCTTCCGCGCACCAGATCGTCAACAGATTTTGAGGGGGAACAAAGTGTTGTCAGGTGACATGAGATGCCCACTGGCAGCCATATTGGACATCCTCAGCTCCCGGGGGGAGCACAACTGGATCTGCTCTCCCACACTCTTGTCTGATGTCATCAGCTTCAAATATGTCATAATTCTGTAACAGCCCTGTGTGGACTAGAAAAGTGAACAAGTCCATTCTGATAGCTCACTACTGGACTGACTGTTATCTATCAACCTGGTGATATTTAATCCATGATGGTCATGGACTTAAATAATCAACTTAACATTGTCAACCATCCCCGTCTAGACAAATGGAATGCACTACATGAGCAATTTATTTTTCTCAAATTTTTTTTTGGGGAAATGGTGCTGTGAATTTGTAAAGGATTGTTATTGGTTCGACACCCCCGTGGATAACTATGAGCTGGATGAGTGAGAATCTCCTCAGACAAATATGTACAGTATAGTGATCTACTTTGTTCTGGTCTCACACTGGAAACTGAGGCTTTCAGTAACCTGAGAGTTTTAGACCCCATAGACCCCAATCATGTACATTATAGAAACACGCCAGTAACCAGTGACTTGTAGCAACACTAGCATTCATTTGCAGTTGTGTTTATGTCCAGTGGATACTCGTCGTAGCTCATGGTTTGGTCTCCACCTGCTCCAGTGAAGGATGTCTGTCTCTTTAGCTGCTAAATTTTCTCATAAGTCTGTTTTTTTTAATAAAATCTTTAAAGTCCGGGATACTTGTGCAGAGTCAGTTGAATATAATACACTGCCTCTGTTCACAAGCGTTGACACTTTTTTGAAAGCACTTTGACGGAGTGACAGTATGAAGCTTTACTGGCCGTGTTATCTGGATACTGTCATTTGCAGAGCATTAGACACTTTTGTACTTATCATATATGTACTTGTTATTTCTATTAATTCTGGGTTTTTTTCTGTCTGGGATTATCCTGTGTTGTTAATTCTTTTAAATTTTAAGTATGGACATGTTTTATGTAAAAGACTTTGAATGCATTCATTATTTATTTCACTGTGACTATAATAAATACTAAAACTTTATTAAAAGTTTGTTCAAATGTATTGAGGTGTTGTTCTGTCTTGATTTGAAGCCACTGCAGGAGGCCAGGTTTGACCGTTCCATTCTTCCTCTGCTGTTTTCCCCCCACCTCGCCTCTTGCACAGAGTTGTTTTCAGTTTTTAAACATTTTATAACAATATAATATCAACACAACTTGTCTTTTTGTTTTGGCGTTCAGCTGCAGCAGTGATCATAAACGGCTGACTCATTTTACTTTGACATGGCTAATGTTATCTTCTCTTATGAAGGCTATTTCAACCTTCTGTGTTGAGCAGCCTAATAAATCAAATGGCTCTTTATGCTCAATAAGCATAAATGTCAGATTAGTGAGTTTTTATCGAGGAAGTAGTGGCCATTGCTTCTGAGCAGGTACAGTATCTGGACATCCTCACCTGGGCAGATGGATGAGTTGGAAATGTAACCTATAATATAATATGTCAGAAAAGAAAGTGTTGCGAGGAAAAATCAAACCACATTGTTTGGAAATACTAAATTTTAAAAAGAAAAAGTTAAGTAACAGAACATTTTGGAGAAGCTTACGTTTTCAAGGACTCACTTCTGTGATTATTTGCTCCATCTCACATTCACTGTTCCTGATAAACTAATGGATTCCTGCCGGTAGGTCAGAGATCATCTTTGGCCCAGGCCGTGGCTCAGGAGATAGATAGGTCATCCACAAACCAGAAGGTCAGGGGATCCCCGCTTCCCCCAGTCCCCATGGCCAAATGTCCTCGGGCAAGGGTTAGGGTATGAATGTGTGTGTGAATGTGTGAATGTGACTTGTACTGTAAAGTGCTTTGAAGTGCGATATACATACAGTCCATTTACCATTTATTCGTTCCTTTGACATTGCAGATGTGCCCAGACTGCTTCAGTGTTCATCAACCTGTTCTGTACAATATTGCATCACTGAGATTAGTAAGCAATGAAACTCAATAATAATTCAGTCCATAAAAGTCATTCATTCTAACATTTCTAATTCTACAGGATGACGGATGTTGACAAATTTGATAATGATGTGTTCATTTGCTGCCAGTCAAATTCCTCTGAATCCAATGTCCCTCTCAGGGTGTCATCTGGTTTGGACATGTAACGCTCTTTGAAACAAAAAGAATGAATCGGGTGTGAGGGTGCCTCTGGCCTTTTGACCAACAACATAGTAACAGCTGCTCGCAGTCGCCCCTGATAAGTGAGTGGGGAAGAGCGTTCTCCTTGTGGCTGCCTGCGTCACAGCCAGATAGCGTCGTTCACTCCCATCTCTTCCCATGCGGAGCTGTTCCAACAAAGCCACCACTCGCCGCGGATTCTCATGGCCATGAGCGAGCTGTTGTTGTCCGGCCCCACCCGGTGAATGGTAACATTTTTGCGCAGGTGTAATTTTTGACTATCTAAACCAATCTGTGACGGGGAACTTTGAAATGCTGCAACTGTCGTCTATGGCATCTCCGTTTGGAACA
The DNA here is from genome assembly GCF_022379125.1 of Scophthalmus maximus. Lineage (NCBI taxonomy): Eukaryota > Metazoa > Chordata > Actinopteri > Pleuronectiformes > Scophthalmidae > Scophthalmus > Scophthalmus maximus. The sequence goes on from NC_061517.1 coordinate 28,367,774, forward strand.
GCTGAGTGAGCTCAGCAGCGTTCCCATCTTCAGTCGGCAAATGAGGAGGAAGTCTTTTATTAGAAATATTGCACTCACTTTCAGGTCAACACCAGTGATGGAAGATGTCCTGCTCATCCACAGCTTATAAACTGTGGTTCCTACATTATGAGGACAGACGTTTTTTATGACATGTCCAAAATAACAGCCAATATGACTTATTGTTGTTATTATTGTTATTATTATTTATTGTCTCTGTCATTCAATTTTCTATTTTTTTATCAGCATCAAACGTCATTTATTAGAGCCTTCCAAACAGGGATACTGTTATGAATGATTTATAATAAAATCATCAGCAAAAATTAGCTGTGGGATGCTTTTGAGCTTATGTATTATGAGTATAATAATAGTAAAATATGGCCTGGCTTGTTTTTTAACTAATATCCTGTCTAGAACTCGTGGTGGTCGGTGCAGGCTAGCTTTGCCTCTGTGACATTCACGTCACACAGCATCATGACCTCAGGGCCAGTCCGACCTGTCTGACCTTTGGTGAAAATGACCCCGGTATTGTTTTGTACAGTAGCTGTCACTGACTGTGTGGGCTCTCGAATTACCATACTGCTGTAAACCAACTACAGTTGCACATGATGTAACTCACCGTGCAACATTCATATTTGTACAGTTAAAATAACATGCTTGATACTGTCAAGCCTCCGTCATCGTAGAAACTCTCTGCAAAGTCGAGCGACATAACCGAGGGAGCAGTGAGACAAGACATACACACCCAGGCCTTGGAACCTTGGATTTAAGGGAAAAATGTTTTCATTGTTAAAAGAAAGAAGCATTCACTGTTAGAATAGCAATAAGCTTTTTTCTCTAATAAGTCTTTATATACATGTTATACAATTTCTCATTTGCACAACATAAATTCATGCAAAAATGAAGTGAAACTAGTGTTTCAATAAAACCAATGTGCCTCTAAATTTGTCAGTAAAATTGGTAAATGAGGGGTGAGGGACAGGACAGTTTCTGGTTCCTGAAGGCAGAATAAACATTTTGAGAACTGACTTGCAAGCGAGTAAAAGGAGTTCCCAGTGGAAAAGGCTATTCTAATATGGGAACCACCTTGGCCCACAGTCAAAGCTGGATTGCCAACTGTTCATATCAGGTGATTTTGATTATTTGTAGATACAAAAATAAAAAATCCAATTTGGACAACTGGCAGTCCTGCATTATTCACTGACTGCGTCGCCCCGTGCTTCTTTTACACATATCCCTGGCAACTTGCAGGTGACGGGTACAGATTGTACAGTGCCCTGGGTGGGTGCCATGGTGAGAATGTAAGTTAATATTTCAGTGATTGTCGTGCAAGTACAAAAAGCCGGTCTGCTCTGCCTTGTGCACAAAGACTGTGAGCGGGTCCACCTGCCTCTGGCCACAGGAGCACAGTGAGGCTGTGTCCTATCTCTCTGTCAAGGCTGCTCGGGGGTCTGGATGCTCCTTTTCCTGCCGCAATATCAGCAGGGTCACATCTGCCGCGGTGCAGCTGCAAACACAATGACAAGTTGACTTAGTGTGGACCAATAACACGCGCAGCGTGAATGCACTAACAACCAGAACATGAACCTGTACACATTGTTACAGTAAATATGAGGATTAACAGAGTCAAGACTTTTCATTTTTGTTCTCCGAGCTATAGAATCAACGTCACTGCACCTGTACGGTGGATGAACTCCTTTCTCATTCATACTCTGCCAACTAGAAAAAACACTGTAGATTTGCAGCACTGTTAAAAACACATTCAAAACAGAATGATGGAAAAACCTCATGTCGCGTTTCTGCAGAAAACATATTAAAATGTATAGAAAATCTTGGCCAAGTATTTACAATAAAATAATATAATGATAATTACAAACATAGTGCCTCATTCGAGGACGGCTTCACAGGGCTTTAGTTTGGAAACATGGATCATGAAGAAAGGTTGGTGGGAAGAGAAGAGTGTCATAGAGAGAGGGAGGATGAGCAGAGGACAAGACCTGTGATGTTGATGAGAACCTGTGGCCAAATGCAAGTCAATTCAATTTTCAATTCAATATTATTTGGATATAGCACTGAATCATAACGTACATTATCTCAAGGCACTTTACACAGTGAGGTCGAGAAACTCTAGAGTTCCCTCAATGAGCAGCATTCGGCGACTGTGGAGAAAAAAAACATCCCTTTTAATGTAACAGGAAGAAACTCCAAAGAAGAAGAACCCGACTCAGTTGAGGGCGGAACAAGTGCCTCGACATGCAGAAGCGAGTGAGGACTATAACGCTCACATTACTGTAGAGTAATGAGTGAGTGATCCGAGTGTCTGTTGGAGGGCAGATTCATTGTTTGGTTCAGATGCATGTGTTTTTTTATGATTATTGTAAGTGTTTTTAATCCCTGGTTGTTGTATGATTGTGTTGCAGATGCTTCTTGTTCTCAGGTCTCTCTGGTAAAAAGAGGCCCTCATCTTAATGAGACTGCCTGATTAAATAAAGGTTAAATCAAAATGTGATGAAACCATTCATTAAGTCAGTCAAACTTTCTAGTATTGCTTTCCTTTTAATTAATTCAATAGATAGATATAATACCGGCAGCTAGGGATGACAGGAAGAGGTGAAGGCCCTTCGGTGCACTGGCCAACCCATTGAGTTCAGAATTGATTTAAAAAAAAATTCTAATTACCTTTAATGCTTTGCCTTTAAAAGCACGTGTGAGTACATCATAGATGTACTCACACGTGCCGAGTGTGTGAAATGAAAGAAACAAAGAATAACTAACATGCATACAATACAAAGCCAATTGGGTGCCGGTACAACATTACCTGAGACAAGCACCGCATCATTACATCCAGTGTATCATGCGGGTCCACGCCCCACTAATAAAACAAAACCATCTACAGCATCTGAATGTGCAGTGTCCACAACACCAGAGACAGTATGAACTGGTTTCACATTTTGTTCCTCACAGTGACACGACAGTGTCCGTCCTGTCTGTGGTGCTGGACTGAGATTCCTTATCTGCAGTGTTCGTGCCATGTTCAGCCGTGGGAGTAACTGGCCTCCAACCGTCAACCAACAGACTTTTTTCGAGGATGTCCCACTGCCAGCATCGTCGCAGCGCCGTGGAAGTACAGCTTCCTAGAGGGCACCATTGCTCACAGTATGTTCATGGGCTGGAACTTCCTGGAGACTCTTTTTCAGGGGTTTTTTGTGGGTCAAACAAGACAAGCCAGACTGAGAATAGAATCCAGTGAGAATAATGTGTTTGATTACTAGAACTAACAAAAGACAAAGCTAAATTAAAATCAGGTGCCAAGATAAACTATGGAGTAAAGGATGTTCCGTGTCTATTGAACCAAATATTATTCATTTGCTGTGAAAGAACAAGTGAACTTCGGTACATTCACACCATTACTTTTCCCCTTGCCAGTGTACATACATTAGTTATGACAGTGATGAAGCCCCATGCAGTTGTTGTTGGCAAAGTAAAGCACGAGGGCGAAGGCTGTTCAGTTGTTGATGACAATGCATGGGTAACCAATCATCACTCTTATTGCCGAAACCTAAGCCAATCACAGACAGTGTAGGGGTGGGCCTCTGTCCACCTCAGGTGGGAAAAAGATTGGAGCCCCAGTCTCTCTCTCTCTTTCAGTTCCTGCATCATCTTCTCCTATGTTTGGTTTGCTTTGGTACTGATTTCATGTTACATTACTTTGTTCACAGTTTAATCAGTTTTAATTGTGATCCAAACCTTATGGTCATGTCCGTTCATGTGAACGACACATGTTACCTGAGTGTGGACCGACCACAGTCTGTGGGTTTCATGAGGAGTGCACACTATACAGCACCTACAGCACTGATTTAACTCTGAGGTATCAATCGGTCTTGAACCTTAAGCCAGTTCATGACAAAGACGGCATCAGAACTTTAAACCAGTAGCAGATTTTTGTGTTTCATACATAGTTACGTAGTGTCGCCCTCTCCTGGTGCCTTCAATATGTACACTTATTTAGCTCTAACTATCCTTTTACTACTAAAATATGTGTAGAAAGTCAATCTTGAATATGAATGATTAGAGAGAGCCCCCTAATACAGACTCTGAGTCAGGACAGGTTGGTTGAAGGTTTTTTGTTAATAGGCATTGGTACTGAACAACTAGGCCTGCAATTCGAAAACAGGAAATAAACCCAAAATGGCACAACTAGTGACGAGATCATGAACTGATGACAAGTGTGTCATCACAGGAACATGTACAGAGGGCTGGGTGCAAAGGGTATGGGCAAAATAGACGATCTGGTGAGCAGGTGGGGGTGGGGGTCAGGGGCTTGGGACCAGTCGGAAAGTCTGAGTGCATCTGGTGGTCAGATGATGAACAGAAGGGAATGGAAAAATGAAAAAAAAATAGCAGTGGCCTGGAGACGTGAGAATATCCAGGCGCCGGTCCAAATGTCCATATTTTAACAGAACTGAGAAAATCAGCTAAAGAAAATGAATGTGCGCTCCCATCCACCACCACTATGTGAATACAGCTGGTTTGTGACGGGCTGGCACAACCACATGATGATGTTGGATTTTGCATATTATACATGTGTCCAGTTCAAAAGTTCAAGGTGGATGCTGGAGCATCCAGTTTTTCACTTGGCTTCCTGTAATTATGGTTTGAACAATATGTCAATATGCAGAAGAAGAGGACTCAAAGTGTTTACAGCTGGATGTAAATGAAGCAGGTTTGGCAAATTCTTGTGTCATCTTGTTGCACCCTTCTTCTGTTCTCTGCATCACCTGCTCATCTCAGTTACATTATACTTCAACGGGACGCCTACTAATAGCTATAGAATGACAGACACATCTAAACATATCAAGATAACCCTGTCTCATACCTGAAACACACCCGTCTGCATACAATCGGAGAGGTTGCCTTTTTCAACAGACCCAGGACACAGGGTGTGGGCCGTGAAGCACCACGTTGACCAAGTAAATGACAGTATCTTATCGAGCTCGACTTATCAAACTGTTCATTGTCTCCTGCTCTCTTTTGTTGTTTTGTTTCATGTTAGAGATAACGCGACGATAAACCGGGTGCACAGTCGACTGTGATTCTTGATTGTGAAGTGCTTGGGTACACTGGTGAGATTAGTGAGGACGTAGACACACACTACACGATCACCAAGTGGGACCAGCGGAGTGCGGATCATGACAAACATGATGTAAACATGGTCCTGTTGGCTTTTTGTCACTGACACCTCTGACCTTTCTTCTATCGGCTGCTTTCATCATCTCAGCCAGACAGCTATGTAAAACAAAATGGAAATGACAGTTCAAATCTTTAAATCTTAATCATAATCTGTAAATATTATAGTCCTATTATAGTCTTTAATCGCTCTTATTCAAGTCATGGATTAGACGGTAATGGACTTGTCCTGTCTTAAGGTGAGACAGATCCCACTGTTTCAAGTTGACATTGAATATTCTGTGTTTAGAGCAAGTGGCAACCCACCGTGACGTCCCCCGTTGGTTTGTGAGCAGCCGTTGTGAAGCCTCGAGTTTCACATTTGGACCAACGCCATGCTTTGTTTTGTTTTTTAAACCGGATGTAGAATTGGGGGTGGGTCTGGACTCATCCACGGCAAGGCCACCTACACCTGCGAACATGCACCGATTGGATTGCCCAGCTGTCAATCAAGCTGCATCCACGCTACTGTGCTTTATTGTCTATATCACTCAAAACGAAACCATAATTTACGAAGAATCCAGCGATTGACACCTTAAACGCCTCGATTTAACCTTATGTTATAAATTAGGTGATAAAAAAGGGTCATTTTCCAGACCCGGTCTATAAATTAGAGTTTCAGTTTGGGAACTAGTGGCAACTGATGGTTTGAAAGTGGATTTTCTTCTGGAAACTTTCATTATTTATGAATAAAGCAGTTGCTGGAAACACGAGAACTTACTTTTTACAATTTGGATTTGTATGTGACACACATTCTTACATTTCTTACCTTTTTTTAACCACGCCGCGTTTGATAGACAGCTGGCATTTGTGTTCAAGTGGTTAAATGAATTAAGTTGGGAGCAAAGAAGGAATTCAGGTCACGTTGCTAAAAAGTCCTCAGAAAAGAGGAGGTCAGAGCTGCGGATGAATTAGAAGAACATGATTACAGACTCCAAAAATGCATTAGTGTTACTGGCTCCGCCCACATGTTCTCACTAGACCCACTGGCTTATCAATGGGATGATATCGCACAGATAGAGTTGCTTTTATAATTTCTCTCTGTTTTACAAATATAAATACTCCATTGTTAAAAAAATAATAATAACCATGTCTGACCCTAATCATCATAATTATTGTAACCATGATGCCCACTGTCCCCTAAACTTAACAAGCTCTTTCCCCATAACTAACCGAGTGCCCGGTCTGGTCTGCACCTCACCAAACCATAACCATATAGTTGTTACATCATGAATTTGATTGATTTCCCAATGGCAAATGTTTGAAGGCAAAGCCGAACGAGCACCTTGCTGATATTGGTGTCAGATCAGCAGTCTGTGTTGTTGTAAAGGGACAAACTACGTGTCAGAAATGATTAAGATTATATTAAAAAACAGAAAGTATGTCTTCGGTGATGTAAAATGCTATCTGTAGCAAAAGGGAAAAATCTCCTGTGAGCGCAAATGTGCTGTCGGATGGGATGTGATGTTCGAACTTCAGCATGCATTATGTAACAGATTTATCTCTGATGCGTTCAGTTGTGCTCTTGGACCAGAGTCATTATGAAACACTTTCCTCGCAGGACAAGGACTTTGTGATTATTCCCTATCAGTGACCCACTTCTTCCAACATGTCCAGACTGTGTGGCTCTGAGTGACGTCCTGTGTCCATTATCACATCTAACAACACAGGATGAGTGGCAGGCGAGAACACATCCATCTGAGGAGATACGACACCCATTTAATCATAATGTTTGGATTTGACCCTTCTTCCTCCATATGACTTCCATACTTTCAGAACTTATTCTATATTTTTATATCCTCAGTAATGGTAACATTTAAATGATCTTTACTTACAGACTTTTAAAAAGAAGAGATATGAGTTAACTCCTTGACAGAATCCCCCAATGACTGACATGTTTATTACAGCACTGATAAAAACATCAAAACTGAGGCAACATTTTGCATCAAATGATTGTGTTGATCCAGCAAGTCTTTCTATGAAATACTTAAAAATAGAAAAACAATTTCTTAATTTAAGTATTTTTTAAAGTAATTATTAAGTCATGGTGTGGGGTCTTCTTTTTAAGGGGTTTACATATCAAATTTTGAATGAAACCTACTTAATTTCATTTTGAAGTTACATTTACTCACATTTTGTAATTTCTTGCATTATACAGAAAATATCAATTCAAGGTGTTTTTTACTTTGGTAAATGAAATATTTATCAAAGTTAAACAACAGGTCCTCCAACTCATGCGGCGAACTATGTCGAATGTGGTCAAGCTGACCATATCAACGCTTTTTCGAAATAGCGGCTCAACCGTGACAGGAGGTACGCCACAAATACTGCCTCTGAGCATCGGGGGCCTTTATTTGTTTTACCAAAGCTGGGTAATAAGCTTATAAAGGTAAGGATGATGGTTAGGGTAAGGGTGACATGGCAGAGCATCAGCACAGAATATATGAAATCCATTTAAATACCCAAACTTGACGGACTTACAAGGTCGACCGCTGAGGTCTGCGGCCATTAAAATGACCTCATAGGCTGTAGTATGCTGCTTCAAAAATCTGAATTGCTGCCAAAACGGCCCTTCCAATATTCTCAGCTAAATCCCTGGACATGTTGGCAGGCAACAGTAGACCACGGTGAGGAGAAGTGGCTGTCAGTGGAGTGCAGTCACACAGTCACGACGGCCTACTGTAAGGAAGACGGTGGATAGCGCTGGATCGCTTCGCTTCATCAAGCTTTTATTTTGGTACTTCCACTGACTGGCAGTGTGAATTTGCATATTAGCTAGTTCACCAAGCACGCTGTGACATTTCGATTTAACATTTCGATTAAACATTTAGCATTTACATTTTACATTTCGATTTAACGTTTAGATTTAACAGTAAGCATTTCGATTTTACGGAACCACATTGTATTCATATATATATATATAGACCCGCTGGGTCACGGGTTCGCACCCCGGCCAGAGTAGTAAAATCACGACAACAACAAAGAGAGACACAAGCTTTGTCCAAAGTCGCTTACTGCTCCTTTAATGTTAGGCTTTACAGAATGCAACAAGACAAGGTAATTTTGCTTCGCTGACAAGAGGCAACATTTCCCTAGCCACTAATAAGGGCAAATGTCTGCAGGGAGAACAGTGGACGTAGCCTAGGCTACTACTGACCTCACCAGTGTAGACCAACACCAAAGATTCAACATGAATGTATAAATGGCCTGCTGTGTTTCGTGAAAGTGAGATAACCTGTTTAAGTACAATGTAAATTGGGAGTATGAAGATTAGGCAGCGGCCTACTTGACAGGTAGGCTAATGTCCTAATGGGCACCTTTGCTTTTGACAGGCACATTGTGGCCTACCTCCTTGCCCACCCTGGGTCACCCAACACACGCCGGACCAACAGCCGCCCACCGGTCACTCACTCTCTTATTCAATACAAAACTCAAAACATATGTGAACTGAAACGCAGTGTGACGCATGTCCAGCTTCTGTCACACTGTTCTTCTCTTTGTCTCTGTGTCTCTCTCCCCTTGGAAGATTCTTGTTGCAACACTTGTTGCCAGATAAAATCATGTCTGAGCATTGCCAGATAAAACTGTGCGTGTGTGTGTGTGTGTACGTGTCCATCATATTTCCATAAAGAAGTATACATTTGTATACAAAAAGTAGCTTGTGGTGTAGCCCAGCAGTAGCCCATTCTATTTTAAACAGAAGAATGGATTTGTCAATTCAAATATGACAAGATCCTGAACTACCCCTTGATGCACAGTTTTGTTAATGAAATGGGCATCATTAAAAAATATGAATGTTTACATGAAAAATTGACCCCAAAGCCGTTACATGAAGGCACTTTTCATTAACATTCCGGCACCTGCGGCTCGTCCCTCCCACCACAATTGTATCGGAAGAGAGTAAATCAAACTAGATAATTGTTTATTGTTTGGGTTGGTGTATGTAAAAAGATTCCTTGGCATTATTCAAATACACCTTGTTGAGGAAATATCATCGCTGTCTGTCACTTCTGATCGAGAGTCAGAAAAACGTTACTGTTCAGCGGGGGTCATGTGACATTACCAAAGCATTTTGTTTTCACATGTGGATAGGCCGATGTGAGAAGACCAATCCTGAGCCGCAGTGCCAACACAGATAAAAATACACATTCAAATAATAATAGCAGCATTCAAATAGTATTGCTTTTTTAATGTTCAAATTAAATTTGACTCCCGAAATTCATTCCAAAAGCCCTAGTCTGTACTGCAATCCTTCTCTTGTATGGGTGATCTTGAACTCTTGTGCTCATTCTCCTCTCCATTTATCTCTACCAATGTGATGAGCACTTCATAAACTAGCAATGGCCAGAGGAGCGGAGGCAGGATGCCATGTTGATATTTTCCCTCTGCTGAGCCAGGTCTCCAGCTCCGTGACGGATATGTGGATGGCCACCACATCTCTAAGGGTGCGGTCGAAAAGTTTCCCCAAACTAACTGTGTAAAAGAGTAACTTGTCGACTTGTCAGGCTTGAAGCTCATCCTCGCCCACTCGATGAGTCTCTCCTCTGGATTGCAGTAACCATGTGCTCCCTGCAGAAGATGTGTTGACTCGGAGGTCATCAGTGAAGGCTCTGGTTTGGAGCTGTCGTTTGCCAGACTTGGTTGATGAGCCTCTGCTGCTTTTGCTGCCATGTCTGTGGCAAGGGGGAAAAGAGGATGCCTGATATTGTGCACCCGGTGATGATGCCCTTCTCCAGTCTGTGCCATTTGATGTAACTGGCCCAGAAGTGACTCTCAATTTGAAGTTGTTTTACTAATCCAAGATGAGGTCCCAGATCTTACTGGGGATATGATGCTAGTTGGTGCAATTTCTACAAACTTGTGTAGCATTGACCTAAATGCATTAGCCAGGTCTAGCCACAACACAACCAGATCTCCTTTCCCCGCATCCTTCTCTGATAGAAATTATTAAGAAATCATTATCAATGTTCATTTGAATGGAGCTTTGCAGCAGGCCACACATGCAGTTCACTAATATCACCAAAAGTACCATTTGAATCTTATCTGGATTTGATTTTGAATGTGGATTCATTGTGGCGAACTTGGAAAGTGTTGCTGATCCAGATACCCGCAGCACATTATACTGCGTGGCTGACATCACAACTTGATAAAAAACTTATTAAATAGCATTGTAGATATTTTGTATTGATTTGTGTTACCACAGTCATAACTTCATGACAATTGCGAGCACATTTTTGGACACATAACTGTCAGGGACCAAGCAGTGAGGTAAAGAGGAAACAAAGGGTCACAAAGGTTTTTTTTATTTACTCCCCCAAAAATACAAAATCATTATAAACCAGCAATTTAACAACTAGGCCTGTAAAAGAGGTCAACAAAAAATAACTATACTCAAGACACCAACTTAATGAATAAGGTGTTAAATGAACAAACAGACCGGTGACATATAGGGGAGCAGATGTACTTCTTCTTCTTCTCCTGTTTTTTTTGGCGATTGGCAAACAACAAATGGGTTCATTACCGCCACCAACTGGGTTGGAGTGTGGCTAGCATCACTATTATTTACTATAAACACTCAGACTAACCAAAGAAAACAAACACAAATGAACAATAAACAAAACATATATCTTCTCAATTATATTTCTTTGTCTAAGATACAGAAATATGACTTGATAACACACATTTGTGTTCTTCTGTAGAATATCTACTAGATTAAACTGTCCTTTTTTTCTTTCTGAGGTTTTGAATATATATAACAAACTAGGACATTGATTGAATGTGGTTGGATGCAGATGAAATGAAAGTGTGGCAAACTAAAGAAATGAGAAATAAATGAAGACAATTATGTGGGCAGCAAACTAGTGGGGAGTGTTTGAGAACACACATGGTGAAACGGTGAAACGGTGAACCACCCTTGTCTCTCTCACTCTACACACACACACACACACACACACACACACACACACACACACAGTTACGTTTCTATTACAGGCACATTTCATGCATGAGGTTCCTCCTGCTGTCAGTACTAGTGTGTGCAGTTTCTTTGTCTAATAGCATTAGATGATTTTCCTCAAATCTTAAGAATACTTGCTATAATCATAGACTGTACATATAAATGGACGTAGTCACCGGGTCTGGAAAATTAAGCCAATGCATTAGCGCCTGAAGCCACTTCTCAAGTACAGCCTTAATATTCATTTTGTAATTTGTGGTCTCATATAAAGTAAAATAGATGATTAAATACAATTTACATTGGAGCGTGCATACAGTGTAATTGACAGCTGGTCTGTCCAATCGGTGCAAGGTTGCAGGTGAAGGTGGGTGCTCAATCAGAACCAACCTAAAACCCGACATGCTGCTGGTCAGACGTATGGCGTCATGGTGGGTCGCCACTTGGCTATAATACTAAAAAATAATACTAAAAAAAAATTCTGGTCATATAAATACACAGACACTGTTCACAGAAGTTGGTGTCTCTGTGTGCCCATGCCTTTGCTGCAGCTGAGCTGCCCCCTTGTGTTGAGAAGATATGACATTCATCCAGTTCTAGTGCTCTACCTTGCAACCGGCCCTTCCATGGATCTGAACATGTGTGCTGTATGTGCCCAACATGACAAGGTAGGAGTGGTTCATAACTCTGTGGAAGGAGCAGACAGTGAGGTATGTCATTGCGTATGGATATCCTGAGCAGACGGTGTAAGACTGTGTTTATCTAACTGTAAGAGCGTACCACATCAGATTTGAATGTCTGCACCTCAAGCACAGGAGTGCCATGTCTCTTGTTGAATGCTGCCTTCACACAGTCTTCTCCTGAATGGGGCACTGGTGGGGGACTCTTCAGCACAGCTCTGCTTCCTTTCTGGATTTGGCTCCTCAACAGGTTTGACCCTCTCAGATGAACTGTCCGTAGAGGGAGGACACGGTCCCCTTGTGGCCTGTCGAATCCTGAAGGATGATGTGGATTTTCTGGCTGTGGACGCCTGTACAGATGAGCCTTTTTTTTATCACAGGCAGAGAATCAAGCCCTTGCCCTATATATCAGCAAGGACATGATATATTAAGGCGTGTTCAAGGAATCATTTTGGAAATATGCGTACCTGACCTTATTGCTGATGGTTAGAACAAACATTTAATCCACTCTCAGATACGGAGCTACAGCCAGCAGCTGGTTACCTTAGCTCAGCGAAGAGAGTGGAAACAATAGGAAATAGCCTATAGACTCTTCCTTGACTGGGGACTGTGACTTCCTGGAGTGTTGTTGTGTGGAGACTACAGGCCAAAAAAAATGGTATATCCCATTGTAAAACCACCGCTTGTCATTTTCACATTGCTCTTTGTCCAGATGAAACAAATTAAATATTATTTGACAAAAAACAGCTGGACATGGCTCCGGGTTTGTTGTACAGGAATACGAGTGTTAGACCTCTTCATATCTGGCACTCAACATAAACTTGTGTCATCAACAAAGCACAGGAGGGTTTTGTCAAACCTCGTCAGCTCTCATCCTTTTGACTGGTTTGTCATTTTGAGGGCAACCTTTTGTCTTTGTGCCTGGTTGGCTCATGCTGACGGGACGTAGTAGGAAGTCAACATTGGCATATTCTTTGTTCATTCTTTGCCCACAAACCCTGTTTGTTGTTTCATTCTGATCCACTGTTGTGCCCGTGCGTTTTTTTTATTACTGTTATAGTTATTATACGTTTAATTTATTTACTTACTTGATTTATCTTTTGTCACTACCTCTCTATTTACACTTGACTACTTTTCATAAGTGTAGATATGTGCACTGATTTTCTAAATGTTTATATAGGAACTGTAACGGTAACTATGCTTGTTTATATATTTTCTTCTGCCTGGCATGGAGTGGTTGGGGTGGGTTGGTGGTCGAGGGGATAAAACTGAAAATGTCTACTAATGGTATTCATATGCTTTCTTTTTCTTTCTTTTTTTCTGCATATCAAGAAAATATTGAAGAAAACAAAAAGTGAAAGTGAAGTGAATATAACAGTTAGAACTGTTCCTGGTCTCTCTCTCTATTCTCTCTTCATCTACCGTGGAGGACACCGTGCGTATTGGAGATGGCAGCGCACATTGTGATGGTCCCACCACGTTGGCCAGGAACATCTATAATGGCTCTGTGACCAATGACGGTTCTCCCCCTTCTTCTGGTCTTTGTTAGGTTGAACCCAGCCTCATCTATAAAGATGAACTCATGTGGGATTGCATTAGCATCCATTTCCAGTACTCTCTGAAAACATAGAACAAAAATCAGTCAATATGGTGTTATCCAGTACACTGGGAAACAATGTTGCGTGTAGTGTACTGCAGTCAATATTGTATTTACATCCACATAAAACTCACCTTCAAAGCCCTCCACCATCTTGCTCCCCAATACCTCACTGATCTCCTGTCCCCCTACCAACCCACACGGTCCCTCAGATCCACCTCTGCCGGTCTCCTCTCCACCCCAAAGCCAACCTCCGCAGCTTTGGAGACAGAGCTTTCTCCAGGGCTGCTCCCAGGCAGTGGAACTCCCTCCCCCAAGAGATCCGTGACTCCGACTCCCTCACAACCTTTCAGTCACGTCTTAAAACCCACCTCTTCTCCTCTGCAATTTCTCGTAATCATTATTTTCCAAAACCAAGTTTACAATGGCATCTTCCTGTACCCCGGTGAACATTTGGCCCCTTCCTCCACCATGGTTACGTCTCTCAGTCCTTTAGAAAAACAAAAAAACTAAAATATAGGCTTGGACAATGCAGCCTAAAGATATTTCCCCCACAGTAGAGTAAATTGTACAGGAAACTTGTACAGTTATTATATGACATCAGCCATTCATGAAGTAAACAGGTGTCACACTATAACATGGGGTGTTCTACATAGTGTGAAAGAAATTTTGGTTACATACCTGGAATCCAGTCTAAATGTCCGGATGACACAGGCGACAGTAAAACGGCTCAAGTTGGGCTGCTCTCTCTGTTGATGACATGATCAACTAAGGTTGCTCTGATTTCATTTGAAAGTTGTTGTCTTCTTTGGCCATGAACTCCTCTACCAGCTCTACCCCTACCTCTCACTCTTCCTCCCACTCTCATTCTCCCCCTGCCTCTCCCCCCCCCCCCCCCCCCCCCCCCGCAACGTCTTCCATTGTTGTTGTAAAAAAAAGGGGCTCATCTGTGGTCTTTTCATAGTGCTTACTTCCTGTTCGAAGTGGTAACAATTAACCATTGAGGTGTTTGGCCAGTTGGCACATATATTGGCCAATTAGCTCATGTAGGGTCATTTTGAATGGCAAATGTGTCAGATTGTTGTGTCTTATGCAGAGAACCGTGTTCAGTGCATTTAAAAAGTGCCATTTTGAATTGCAAAATGTGTGTAAAGCAGAAAATGTGTTTAGACTTTTGGAGACTTGAGAAGAGGTTTTGCTCTCCGTGTGTCAGTTTAAATAATTGTGCTATGCATGTCATTTTAGTGTGTTAGCAATTGGAAAAAACTGAAGTACCCATTAATAATTGAATGAATGGCTATAAATATCCCAGATAAGTATTAATGATCTGCAAGTAACCGAACCTGCTCCTACCACTGCATCACAATGAGGAATGCTCAGCGTTAGTGCTGCTGGATCCTAATGCAGCTTCTGATCACAGATCACAGCATCCTGGTTGAAAGGTTCAGGCAGTGGGTGTCTCTGGGAGTGTCCTGGAGTGGTTCTCCTCCTCCTCCTCTTCTTCCGCCTCCATATCTGGGAGTTTGTCTGCATCGTTTGGTGCCCTGGCGTTCTGCCTCAAGTCTTTCGATGAAGACATATCATATTGCATATTCAAAGGAATCTCTCCGCTGTTGATATTCAGCTGTGTGTTCTAAAGCCTGGATGGTTACATGCAGATACGACTAAGGTCCTTAGCCATACAGTCATAACTTTGAGATTTCTTGACCCGGAACAGGAACACCTTCAAAAAACCTTCATTGTCCAAACACATCTCTCTCATTTGAGAAGGTCTGCAGTCAACCAGGGCCACGGATGATTAAGAAGTCTTTTATATCCTCACAGCTCAATGACCGCAGGTAAGCTTTATGTAAAAAAAGATTTCAGAAGCCAAACGCAGAACACTCCAAGGCAATGAAGGTGATTTTAACGTGACATAAACAGGTTTTCAGATGATCGGGCTGACAGAAAGGAAGGCCGGCGCAAGCAGGGAGCTTCAAAACATTCAAGCAGGGCTTAAAACATCCGCCAACACAGGCAGACTCAGGTTTGTGGAGTGAATGTACATTATTAATCGTCATCCAAGTCGTACATGGATTAACTGGTTTCAAAAGTGGATGAACGGGTTTAACTGTGCAACACACACACACACACACACACACACACACATTGCGTCATCTGCGTCACTGTACTGTGATATAACATTGAAAGAGGAAATCCCAGCCTGAGACTGAAGTCCATCAACCGCTCACTTGAACGACTGCTTCCTTGTGCACTTGGTGCTTCGTTGATACCAACAACATCAGCTACCCGCTGCGCCTGCGTGTGCTGGGAAAGAGAAGGTTCTTTTTTGGATGGTATTCTCTGATGAAGAAATAAAGTCGACACGTGAACTGTGGATCCGGCGGATGATAAATCATTTCTTTCCTCTGCTCAGCCGAGACAAATGGACAAGACATCACAGCAGGAGCAGGTGGTGAGTGAGTTCCACGCTCTTTGTGTTTTGCTCCTCAGTGAATGGCCTGGACGTGTCATCCATACAGACAGACGATGCGTTAACTGGATTCAGGATCAGAAGATCAGGGTGCCATGTAACAGTCAGAGGCATTTATGCTACCAGAGCAAAGAGTTGCCTTGACATGTAAAGCATGAGAAACTGACATTTCCTGTGAATGTCACATGACAGCAGGAATAGAGAACTTTGATCTTGACAAATTTTCACTTTTACTTCCTGTGGTAAGATTAAAAAGCGCACAGCATTTTGACTCTGCAGTGAAAGGTGTCAAAATGTATTTTTACTGGTGTGGAATCGAGTTAAAAGAAACAGTACATGTGGCAACAAAATATTTTATGACCATAACACCCAGCCAGCACCTGTCTCATCTATAAGAAGTGTCTTTTCAGTGAAACTTCATTTGATACCATCCTGTAAAATGCAGAACATATTACAGACTACCTGAACAAGTTCTCTCTCGTCAGTTCCACGTTTCACTGATACATCACGCTCTCACGCGTAAGTGAAACCAAACACACTGCAGGAATCACAGCATTGTGCAGACTGAAGAGCTGATCAACCTGTACTTCTCCCACTTTCTCTTGACATTATCAGTTGGTCATTAATTGGTAACTTCATTGTTTTGTCTGTGTGTGTGTGTGTGTGTGTGTGTGTGTGTGTGTCCGTGTGTGTAAATTCCTTTGTTTTCGTGGTACACTCCGTCACAGTTCTGCTATAGGTACAGTATATGAATCTAGATTTGTGAAACAATAGGACACATCACTTATTGAATCAGCCCCCCGCCCCCATTTTTAGGCGAGTAAAAGTGAAGGTAGATTGTCTCAAAGTCAATAACATTTCATTATTTGGTTGCATGAGTTCCCACACACCAGGAAATAAAGGCCGAATTGTCTGTCTCACTTTCATTTTGTGATCTTAAACTTAAACTTCGTCGGCGTAGAAATTCCCCTCAATAATGTTTGAGGGGAATATACTTTTAAAACTAAATGTATTTAGATATAGTTTAAAACTTTCATTAAAGCCCTCCTGTATTTTGTACTGTGTACGACGGCCCGCAGCTTGACGGTGGCAGTTCAGATTTTGATTTGAGTTTGTGTATATTTGTGTAAATGGAAATATATTTGTATATTATAAGTATGATTTTGATTGCTGTCCCGCAGTACAGTTGGTTCATTCCATTGTCGTTTTTCACTGGTTTGATCTGAGTTTTACTAGCTGATATGAGTCAGAATAACTCGGTACCATGTGCACTGGTCCCACTGGGTATAGAAATACCAGAGGTGTAATATGGTTTGTCCTAAGCCTCTGCAATGCAGAGAATTCTGGGACTTGAATGTCTTTCTAATCAGCACTACATTATAGTATTTAACCAACCACAATGAACATGCTGTTCACATATTAATGGATCAGTGCTGATAATCTTATAATATAAATTAATATATATATAATATACAAATTATATAAAACCCTACAGCCTACATAATGAACACTTTTACTATTATACTTTCAAAATAATTGGCCCTTTAACTAAAGTGAGATTTTATTTCTTTGATTTGCAACAGACCTTAACGGCTGCAAAAGTCAATATTGGTTTGGCCCAGTTTTATAGACATTATTAGCAAACAAAGTACCACAAACACCCTCACCACCTGCTGAACCTGGAGTTTCAGGCCCTGAGCCTCCTGTACACAGATTATCTATTCATTCATTTCTGAAAAGTAATAGTTAAAAAGTGATTTAAAACACTGTTACAAGCAAAAGTCCTGCATTCAAAGTTTTACTGAAGAAGAAGTACAAAGTGTCATCATCAAAATATACTTGATGTGGCAAAAGTTAAAGTGATCACTCTGCTGTGAGTGTTTCATGATATCTATTACACGACTGGCAGGTGTTCAGTAAGGTTGGAAATCCAGCTTGGTGCAGTTGGCAGTAATACAACAATATGACCCCATTGAAGAGATAAACCACAGTAACACACTGCACTTTAGTCCTAAACGTGTGCGGTTGTTATGGAGCCCGTGTACAAACTGCACCATGTCATGTGTATTTACAGGTGTGGTTCCGTTTCTTTCAAGTGACTGATAAGACAGAGGAAGGACCAGTGAGTACACTGTACCTTAGAGCAGCCCAACACCCACTGACCACCCGGCCTGTGGTCATGTATCATCAACAAAACCTACAAAATGCTCCTCAATGGAAACACCAGATACAGTCAAGTACAACAACAACATAGGAGTGCATATATTGTACTGTGTAATTGCATAATAACATCAGTACTTTGCATTGTATTAAGACCCAAAGGCCTTAAGGCCAAAGCATTCATACATTCAAATGGAATGTTAGGAAATCAGTCAAGGTTAGCCATATCACAGAAATTTAAAATTCAAGAAAACAGTACAGGGCTGCAGAGTAGAGCAGTAGGGCAGAACTCATCCCCGCCCCAATGAGCCTCTATTGGGGCTTATTGCAGTTCCTATCTTTGACCACTAGGTGATGTGATAAATCTACCTGCGACAGTGGGGTGATGAGGTCTCCTGCCCCAAAATTGCACAACGCACTACATTGAGACCAAATCACTGAAATAACTATTTTTTACCTAAAAAAAAAAATCAAATCTTGAGCTTGGCACGGATTTGAGTCGGGCTGGCCCGAATGGCTTTAACCGTTGCCATAGTAATGGACACCCAAATCATTATTTGAATTCTGCGTTTTTGTTTTATTATAATCACTATGCATTTATTACAACAAAACTCAATAACTCACTTTAGAGAATGCAGGCGAGCTACTTTGCAGCCCGGGTCCCTCTGACTGTCTGACACACTTGAGCATGTATAAGGCAACAAAAAAATTGTTTACTCAGACCGTGAAAGTTTCCATGCCGGTCGGTAGCCGTGTCAAGTCAAAGACGGTACAACATGACTCATCCCCTACTCACTGATTGGAGCGTCACTTCTGTCACTGGGGGCTGGGAGCTATATCACAACAGTGATGACTGCTGTCCTATGTAATGTGATAGGGTCATCACACAATCCCTTGTTTCAACAAGGGCCACAAAGTAACATCTGTTTGCTCGAGCAGCAACAGGAGTGACAGGAGCAAAGGAAGAAGATAGGTGATGTGAGACCACACACCGACGGTGAATCTTCATTTCTTTTAAACAAGGACCAGGATTTTTCCATGACCTTAGCCATACTTTTATCATTGTAACCATGACGACGAAGGTCCTCTAACGTTAACGATGTCATCTGACCCAAGCTATAATGTTCCTCTAACCCTATGAAAGTGCATATTTCAATCGTGTTGAGCCAAGATTTTTTATGGTCATCTGAGTCGTATCAACTTTCATGGCCTGGAGCTGTTGGGATGCTGACAGGCTGACAAACATCTTTGTTTCTTTTGCTGGCAAGGCAAGAAGAAATTATACTTATACTTCCGCCTAGTTGATTTGCATAGTTAACTTCTGAAGGCTTGTATTTCATTTAAACTTTTCCTTGTTCCCTTTTCTCTCAGAATGTGGAGCAGCCTCTGTCTCCAAACACAAGGAGGAGCTTCAGCTTCTCGTCTCTCCGTATCAAAAGTAAGACGGACCATCAAGTCACACACGCGCAGAGATGTGAAATGCCTTGATTTGATTAAAAGGCAATACCTGAGTCTCAGTCAGCCTTTTTAATCACTGACAACGCTTTTCATGCCGTGGATTTTCTGCAGAGAGGCACCACAGCAATGAAGAGGCCGGCTTTCCACGGCGGAGAGGGTTCCTGTCATTTTCATCAGTCCGCGAGGCATCGAGGAGGGGTAAACAATATACTTTCATCACGTCAGCTCCTCTCACTACATTAAATCCACCCAGGAGATGGGGATTTTAGACATTCTCATACAGTATCTCAACGAATCACTTTGTTCCCTTACGAAGAACACAAACTGGTGACTGCTTTTTAACGCAAGCCCTAGTCTAGACCTTAAGATCTTAAGAATTTTCTTTTGCATTTTAATCCCAGAGCCATCCTCTGATGAAGATGGTGCCTCACAGCTCCGTGGTACTCAGGACCAGATGAAGAAGACAGGTATACTACAGGGTACCATGAACATGAAGTGGACATGGCCCATATAAGTCCCAAAAGCAGAGCACCGAAGTCACACTTTTATTCATGCTTTGCTGTCACTGGCCAATTCAAAACTGCTTGGCTACAAGCTGACTAGTAACATCGAATCATATTCATACAGGTGAATTATAACCTGACAGTGAGATATGGAGGTGTGTTAGAACAGAAGGTTTGGGAGGTTAGTTCTCCTGCAGAATCCTATTGCTGCATTTATATTTTTTTAAAAGCTCTATGACAGAGCAGTCTTTTTTAATCAATTTGTGCTCCACAGTGCAGAAGATATCTCTGTGGATATCTACTTAAATCTGTTTAGCCTTGCCATAGCAAGAGGTCCAAAATAGCACACGGTGGTAGTAAAAGCCAATCCAACCTACTAAATTATACTTAGGCCTATATATCACCAATTTACAACAGCCAGCCAAACATTTAGTAATGAATGTATATATTAACCCATTCTTTATAAGACAAGGTTATAAAAACAGTAGTCAGAAGTCAGAACTGAGTTCCAGTAAAAGGAGTTTATTTCTTTCAAGGTGGAAGGAGGGTTTTGCCATAGCCAGGTTAACCACCAATACCAGTTGGTAATGTATTGCGTACTATTTTGTGCATACAGATATGTCGACAGATAAATGTTGGACAGCACTGTGCGCACGACTGCTTCAATGAGATACAAATAAAATTACAGGGATGATAAGCAGTACATTGCTACAGCTACTTTCACGATTATGATCAAGTGGCAACCCAGCGTGACGTCAACCGTTGGTTCATGAGCGGCCGTTCTGAAGCCTCGAGTTTCGCATTTTGACCAGCACCTGCAATTATGCACCAATAGGACGGGCCAGCTGTCAATCAAGCTGTATCCACGCTTCTTGGCTTTATTGTGTATTTGACAAAGTTTACTGAAGTTATAAATCAAGTGAGAAATAGAATCATTTTCTCATAGAACTTCTATCAAAACTGATTTCTCTGCTGGTGATCCCAGAGAATACAGGCTTCAGGCACTTACGCATTGGCTTCATTTTCCGGACCCGGTGACTCCATCCATTTTTTCCTACAGTCTATGCTACTGATGCAGTCATCTTGGATTATATGGTCCGGGTCGTAGAAGCTCGTTCAACTTTCTGAGTCTGAAATCCGTCTCCCGGGAGAGTTCCAGTGGAAATGTCCAGCCTCCCAGTCCAAATGGAACGCACCATTAGTATATGGCACATCCACAGATCAAGTTACAAACGTAACATTAAAGTTTTAATGTCGCGGCATTATGCTAGGCCTCTGCTACATCACTTTTTTGTTCCGTTCTTTTAAACTTGTCCATTCAAAACATGCCTGTGTTGGGGCCCCAATGTCTGAATGGTATCACTAATGGTTCTCGGGACGTGCAAGCCACATACAAAGATGCAGAGATTCCTCTCTTTATAGTGAGAAGAGTGACTTTACATTTCTGTAGCACCTGTATGTGATTACTATAGGGAAAAGCTGAAAGTCATAACGGCTAGTGTTTGCTCATTTCTCACTGTTGGGTTTGTATCATGTTGAAAACATTGAATTGAATTGATCAGCCAACTGACAGTCTGGCAGGTGAACGGCGTTCTCTGTTCACATGCCGAGAGAGAACTCGTGAACAACATTTGCCAGAAATCTCGACTTGTCTTAACAGTCTTGTGAAAGAGGAGGAAGAGTCATCTTCTGTGACACTGAACAGGTTTCTTGGAAGTTAAAAACGCTTTTCTGGCTAACTCCATGAGCTTGGGTTCCTGCCTGCCCGTTGCTTCGGGGAAACTAACAGCTGTCTCTGTTGTGTCCTTTGGGATGAACTTATGACTGTGACTGTTTAAAGTCCTCTGTGTGGTGTTTATGTTGGCTGTGCCTTTGCGTTAAAGTGAGGGCCTGCTTGTGGCAGGATCTGAGAAATGGCCACGCCCCCTGATTTATAAGAAAGGGAACTAAATAGAGAGGGAATTTAATAAATGTGGCATTAGGAAATAATGTGGACTTATGAAATGAAAGCACCCTGAAATAGATAAAAGTAAAACCTATTTATTTAACTAATTGACTCCTTTTCTATGTTTATATTTACATTTAATTCATATATTTATTTATTTATTTATTGCCTCATTTATTTGTATCAGGGTGTATTTCACAGACATATTAATTCATTTGTGCATTTATTGGTCTATTTAATATTGGCTAAAAAGACAACAATAGGTCATGCGGTCAGAGCCCTGTTTTTTCCGTACGTCACCTGAACGCGGCACGGGAGCGCACCGCGCCGCGCCGCGCGTCGCCGCAGCTCAGTCGTTCGGAGCGCACTCGGAGCCGGGAGGAGATGCGTGTGAGCGGGAGCGCAGACGATGGAGGGTCGCTGCCGTGTCACTGAGCTGCGCGGGGTCGGCGGCCATGAGTGACGCGGTGACGAGGAGGCGGAGGAGAGCACCCGGACCCGGAGCCGGGCAGAACCGATGGAGTGAGTACCGGACACCTCGCACCGCGCGCGCACGTCGGTCCGGTCACCGCGGGTTCACTTTGTAAAGCCCGGGTGAGAGGAGCGGGTGAGAGGAGCGGGTGAGAGGAGCAGCCCGGGTGAGAGGAGCGGGTGAGAGGAGCGGCCCGGGTGAGTGGAGCGGCCCGGGTGAGAGGAGCAGCCCGGGTGAGTGGAGCGGGTGAGAGGCCCGGGTGAGAGGAGCGGCCCGGGTGAGAGGCCCGGGTGAGAGGAGCGGCCCGGGTGAGAGGAGCGGGTGAGAGGAGCGGCCCGGGTGAGTGGAGCGGCCCGGGTGAGAGGAGCGGCCCGGGTGAGAGGAGCGGCCCGGTGCCTGTGGATCCACAGGTAGATCCAGTTGATGGTGTCAGTGCACCGGATGGGCCCGTCTGATCGCGCAGGTTTGTGTCCTCTATATCCGGGTCCGTGTGTCCCGCCGCTGCCTCCAGCTCCAGTAGGCTGCGTCACGCTCTGCCTTATGATTTATTTTTCATTTTTCATAAATAGTTGAGTGTCACAGAGTGGAGAAGTGTGGACACGTCGAGCAGAGTGCTGGACTCCGGGTGGAGTTTTGTAGAAAACGCAGCAGTAAATTCCCTGGGCCACTAAAGGTAGTTTGGTATTATTGTGGTGCGAGGCGGATATTGGATATTAATTCTCTTTTCAACATTTCCACAAAGCGCTTATCTGTGTCACTCCAAAGCGTGTGGTTGTGAGAAGTGATCCCTTATCATAAACTCGTCCTCAGATCCAGTCCAGCAACTCTGGGATCTGGTTTGGATTCTTTTAAAGACTAAAGAGCTGAAGTGACAAAGAAAGATATTCCTTCTGTTGCAGTTTGTGAGGTCCTTCGCGACTTGGCTACACACGAGGCCCAACAGAGAAGTGTCTGCCGGAGAATAATTCAAAGTTAGAACAGAAATGTGGACCAAAAATATACAAACACAAAAGTGGACATGTCTTATTTGAACTCAGCGGGTTGCAGGTTTCCGCAGGGGATGACAACATACGAACAGGACTTAGTTGTAGTCAGGCCGCAGTGACGCCTGCACCATTCCTCTGCCTTTCAGAATCGACGGCGTGTTGTCGTGACACGTTGAGCAGCCTCGGGGTGTGAGGCTGTTATTTACACCCACATCACCCCATCGCTGTTGACAGAGGGCTAACTCCCTCGGCCCGTCCACAGACTGGGGTCACATGTCGTGGACTTAAGTAAAGGTTGTTGCCTGGAACCAGGTTGGTGAGCCAAGGCTAGAGGTCAAACAAGGACAAATGTGCAGTGGGTTAGTTCCGCTCTCTGTGTGTGTGCTCACTCGTCTTTTAAAACGAACACGCCTAGGCCGTCTAACCGCTGATAAATGTGCAAAGCACACATCTTAGTGACGACCACGAACTGGCGAGAATGCAGGTTGTGTGAACAACTTTTGTCTTCGCCATTTGAGGCGACGGCTGTTGACGTCTTTTGTGTACCGTCACCATGGCTACAGGTGTCTCTGCTCTGCAGCCTTGCAGACTGTCTCGCCCCAGTAAATCCAGTTAGAATTTCAAAACTCTTGTCTGTTTGAACAAAAAGCTAACGTGCTCTCTCTGATCTAACCCGGCGTTACTGCAGCTCCCTGCGGTGTTCACTGCAGAGCAGAGCAGTGAGTCATTCAGAAGCTGGATTCACTCACTCGTTCACTGACTTTGTTTTGAGAACAGGTGTTATATTGGGATAATATCAATACACTAATCTTAATGATGACTTGGTTTTATAAAAGATCCTTTCGTGGTACTGAAAGGCCGCTTTACAGAGTTAGGAAACAAAGAATAAAAGTGAAAGAAACCAAGAACAGAGAGTTGTAGTGGAAATGTTGGTGATAGTGAATCTAGAGGTCAAAAGTAGCGGTGGGCGGTATCTCAAATATATTCAATGTTTCGCGGCTTGTGGCACATTGGATGTATTAAATGACTATATCACGAATACCGTGACAACAAATTGTCTCATAAAACTTTGTAAAGGCACCGGCATAAGACTTGCTTTGACATTTAAAATTGTCCAAATAGAAACCATTAATGAAAATAAGTAAGATTAAAGAATGTCTCATTAACTACTAGAATCATTATACTGGTGTGATTGTATGCATCAAAGGGTTAAATTGTGCATTAAAGGAAGTGCGTAAGAGGAGATTTAAAAATATTGCGATATATATTGTGTATCGTGATAACACAAATATATTGCGATTTACAGATAGGCCATTTCGCACTCCCTTAAGTAGTTTTTTGAAAGGGTTTTCAAAGAGATGGGACATTATACCCCCTGGAACTGTCTCTTGCCGGGGGGGGGGCAAGACTGAAAGCCTTGTAATCCATTGGTTCTCAGGCTGGTACGGGGGGGGATGCTGAGCAGACGTGATCAGAGGAGTGTAGGTTCTGGGGTTGGGTATAGGGGTGGAGGAGGTCAGACAGGTACCCGGGGGCCAGGGCATGGAGGGATTTATAGGTGAGGAGGAGGATTTTGTAAATGATGTGCAGGGCTCCAGACTAACTTTTTCATTTAGGTGCATCAGCACATAATTTAGGTGCCCCCCAAATTTTTCACTGACAAATGATTATGTAAATGACTGTAAACAGGAATAAAGGTGCTTTTTTGTGGGGATGATTTGGGACCTACATGTTGTAAATGGTAGCACGTCTTTAGCGATAATATAAGCAGTGTAAATTGTATTATCATTTCTGACCCAAAGCAGTGAGGAGTTGGAATGGACAAATGTTTTGTTTCTCGTACTGTACTCGGAACATTGTTGAGCTGCACTATTTTGATATTGTGTGTTGAGTAATGGTACTAACATAAAGCCCATCAAAGGAAAAAAAATAACACAACTCAATTGTTATCTAAAGCCCCTGGACTCTGCTATTGTAAAGGGTTGTAGGTCTTATGAACCTGGTCACAGCGAGCGTCATCATTCAATTTTCTGCTAAGTCTCCTCCCACTAGCTGCAGCTGTGAAGGGGCTTTGGGCTTGTCTTTGACTGGGACCAGCTGAATTAGAGAGGATATTGCCCAAAACGTGCAAGAATCAAGAGATTACATAAACATTTATCAGACAGACAAAAGTAACCTCAAGTTCTCACTTTTCACTAGACTTTTTTTTTATTGAAGGAGTAAGGTGCAGTCTGAACAGGTGAGTTTTCAGAATGTGACGGACAGATTGAAGTGATTCTGTTTTCCTGATCGTTCCACCATTGAGGAACCAGGACAGAAAATGTACAGGATTTAGATGAGTGGTGGCTGCCCACCCATCACAGTGAGGCAGTAGCAGAGTGGAGTGGACAGGCTGGGGTGTAAGGTTTGACCATGTTCTGGATGTCAGAAAGGCCTGAGCCATTTGCAGCACAGTAGGCAACTACCGGTGGCCTGAATCGGATTAGAGCCACCACTGGAAGCCAGTGCAGGATGAGGAGGAGCGTTGTAGTGTGACCGGGCCACTACTTTCTGGATGAGCTGCAGAGGTCGGATGGCCCATGTCGGCAGACCAGCTAGAGGGGAGTTGCAGTAGTCGAGGCATGAGATGACAAGATACCTGCATCGCCTCCTTGGTGAGGAACTGACGTATCCTCCTGATGTTGTGGAGGATGAATCTGTAGGAGTGGGTCGTTACTGCGGTGTTGGCAGTGAAGGACAGTTGGTTGTCCAGTGTCACACCCAGGTTCCTTGCAGTCTGAGCAGGGGTCACCACAGAGTTCTCAATGGTGATGGACAGGTCGTTGATGGGAGACGCCTTCCCTGTGAGGAAAAGCATCTCGGTCTTCGACATCCACTGAGTAATGTCCGCCAGACATGAAGAGATTCGTGCTGCCACCTGGGTGTCAGATTGGACCAAATGTGTTGGGTGTCATCTGCATAGCAATGGTAGGAAAAGCCATGTGAGTGAATGACAGAGGCTAATGACCTGGTGTACAGAGGGAAGAGGATGGGGCCCAGAACAGAGCCCTGAGGGACCCCAGTGGTGAGGTTGGAGGGTTCAGACACAGATAGGCCTGCAACGACGCATCATTGATTTGCGAAGAACACGTTGACGCATCGCACTGTTTATGTTCATCCCCAGGGATGGTAACTCCCGTTCTGGGGTATGCAGAATATTAAATCATCCGAAAAAGCTTGTGTTATATGAGTGGCCTATCTCCTGTCAGGAATGGAGCAGTGCGTAAGGTGTGTGCGTATACACAGATCGTCTCCAAGTAACCCTGTAGGTGTTGTCCTTGAGGTAGGATGCGAACAGGGAGAGTGCAGAGTCCGAGACTCCCAGTTGTTGGTGTGTGGAGAGGAGGATCTGGTTGTTCACTCTGTCAAAAGCTGCTGAGAGGTCGAGCAGGAAGACAACTGAGGGGAGGGAGGCTGCTTCAAGAGTGTTGGAAAAGTAACCAGTTATTTTTCATCAGGCTTTGAATGATTACTCCCTCCAAGTGATTTCATTGGTGACGTCCCCATCAAGCTGTTTTGGCCCTGTGTATCTGACACAGTGAAATAACTCAGCTGTAGACTAGTTAATCTAACACATCTGTAAATGTACGAGCTTCTTCATTCAAATCCTGAAGGTCATGGTTCAAAATAATCAAGTTTATCAGTGTAAATCAAACTTTTATAATGATCAATGAAAGGTGACTTGGGAGGTGCCACCTGACAGTGATCTGCTTCACTTGTGGTTGTACAGCGTCGTTGCAGAGCGGAGGTTCTTCTCTCACTAACTACCTCTCTAATGACCGCTGTCAGCGTCGCTCAGAACCGGAGGAAACTGACGACGCTGATCTGTCAATTATTAGTACCAACGAAACATCAGCAGATCAATGTCAACGGACAACACTGGTGCAATATTTATGAACCCTTTTTTTTATCTTTGCCTGGGCTGAATTTGTAAAAGGCTACATGTTATCTGCACATGTGCTCCGAAATACATTTTACAGTTTGCACACATTTATTGCTATTCAGAAATGCGAGTGAAAGGCTTGCACTGTCCTTCTCCAATTTGGCATTTGGCATTTTTAGCACATGGGCTCAGTCATGACCAACTTCATTGTTCAGACCTTTGTCAACTTCAAGTATCTGCCCAGTAATCCAGCCTCCCAAACATTTACTTTAGCCTAGTTCAATATTTGACTGCTTAGATCGAGGCTTGTATGTAACTCATGACTAACCTGATTATGACGGAAATAATAATATTACTGTGGAGTATTTTCTCCATTTTAAATGTGAACTAAAATGACAAAAGTCACTAAACAGACACAGAACTACTTTAAGGTACTTTAACAAATTATTCATATAGCCATTACGTGGGTTATTATGTATTAATTAACATTATGTCCCTGCCTCTTTAGCTCCTAGTAAATGCAATTGAACTTGTTTCATTAATATTACCTGACAGGAGCATCTTGCACATTTTTTTGCACATAATTTTCTGCAGTTATTATCGAGAGGAAACTCATGATACAAATCATACAGTCGACTTGAGACGTTCATAGTGTTCGCTTCCCAGGCCAAATGCATAATGTTCAGTTCTCTCCCTTAAGTGCAATTTGTCATCCCTCATAGTTTTCAGACAGAGTAGAAGTAGAGTTGGATGGTCCTTCCTTTGCCTCAATCGAGTTTGATCCGCATCATACTGATAATCATTTAGTAATCTTTGTATTCAGCAGTTTTTGATTCTGCTTCCTTGTTTTTTTTCCTGAAGTTTCTTCAAAAAGAAATTCCGTAATGTTTCTCAGTATTTCAGACATTACTTGTATGCCCTCCATAATTCTCACTTTCACAATTTAGTTTGGCTCAGTTTTGATCAAATTCATATATCGATTCCCTGCAATCTCTCCTAAGCCGCGTTTCCACCAAAAGTACCAGGAACTATTAGTTCCTCAGCGAAAATGCTCAGCAGAGCCTTTCTCCTCGCCGTCGGTCCGTCTGTCGTGTCCTCTCTTCTGCGTGTCCATGACGAAGCGCGGTGAAAAAACAAATCCGTGGTGAGCTCACGGCTGCACACCAGCTTTTAACAACCAGAGTTCTTCAGCACTGCAGCCCCGCCCCCATACTTACCGAACCTTCGGTTAGTACTACCCCCCGAGCAGGGGTCTTTTTCAGGGTAAATAAATTACACAGGAAGTAAATCTAGACCCTGGTTCCTGCGTCGAAACGCACAGAGTTCCTCCTTTAGTTCCTAGTTCCTGGGTATAGTTCCTGCGGTGGAAACGTGGCTTGTTGTTCTTCAGTTGCCTAGCAAGCCTCGATCTATGATGATGAGCAGCATTTAGTTTGTCTGCGGCATGGTGTATCATTCAGCCGTCGTGAAAGCCCCGTCAGTGAACCAGGGCTGTTCCCGGGACTGTGTCCGAGCTGTTTGTTCACCAAACCTTTGTCTGCGTTGTGTAGGTGAGCAGCCCAGAGGGAACCTCATCTCTGATGTCGCTGGGAAACACAGTGAGTACAGTCGCTCCCAGGGGTGACAGGACTCCCCACTGTACACTTCACTTTTCACTCACACTTCTTTTCTTGTTACCTTTAGTTGTCAAGTATAGGTTTTATAACTGATGTCAGGGCTGTCACGATGTGGCCAATATAATTCCTGCTAACAATTGAATCATGTTATCTATAGAAAAACCATATCATTTATAAGAATCATTCAATCGGCAGATTTGTTAACGCTAGTGTACAGTTATCTATGTTCTCTCTGAACCAGATAGTTACATAATAAAAAACATGGAAATGATTTAAGAGGCACACCATATTGTCATGTATGTGTCATTACCATGTTATCAACAAGAAATTCAATATTATGGTTATCGGCCGTACCAGTATATCGTGATACACCCAACTGATATTCGTCATTTTACATCTAACCAGTCTCAGAGGATGTCGCTGAAGTTTGTACAGGTTCCAGTGGAACCTTTAAGCCAAGCCAAGAAATGTGTCAAAACATATGTAGACGGATCATAATCCACTTTTCCAGGTTCGACCTGTCTGCTCATTAGGGATGTCGGCTGAACGCTGTAATTCTAACCCTACTGGTGTCACAGGCTCCAACCAGAGCGGAGGTCTGTTCAATCGGAACATTACGGTTACTAGCTCCTCTGATAGTTTCTTGTTGTTGTGCGATTGGGTGAAGGTTTCAGTGATGAGCAGCTGCTGGCTTTGTTTCTCCAGCAGGCGCCATCCCATCAGGTGAAGATGAAGCAGGAAGACAAGGGCCCCTCAAGAGGGTCAGTGCCATGTGGTCCTCCTTCCGCAGAGGCAGAAAAGACAGTGAGTGTTCTGCTGCAGAAACTTGATTCAGGCTTTTTAACAAGGGACATTTGGTCAACTTGTCATGAGGCGTTACATGACTCCTGGTGGAAATGCTTTTCTGAACAGAGACTGAACGGAACCTTTAAAACAGTGTTGAGCTTCTCTCACACGCTGTGATCAGAATACTGCTGCACACACTGGGCGCTGACACACACTGCCTCTCCTCCCTGCTGCCAAGACACAGGAAATACCGGTTTGACTCTTTGTTATATCCGGAGCGGAGCTTTTGAAGCTGTGAGGCGCATCTCCACAAGGATGAACAAGAGAGCCGAGCCGAGGGGGTGGGGGAGGAGGGAGAGGCGTCTGGTTGCACGAGGTGAAAAGAGACAGGTGCTTGTAGATCTGCAGTTTGACCCACTTCTTTGGCTGTTTGTCTCCACAGTCAGCAGTTGGACCAAAAGTCACGCGCAAAACTCCATCTGCACACAGATGAAAAAAATGAATGAGTGCCCTCGAATCTGCTAAAAAATTAAGAATCGTCAGGTAGAGTAATGCAGTAATAGTTATCTGCACACTGACATGATGAACACTTTCTCAGCTGTTCACCACCTGTGGTGACCTGTACACCACCACATTGGATATAACAGAAAACAACATAGATAAATACTACCAATTTTGAATAGATATCCAATTAGATATCCATATCTACTGTATAATTAGAGGAAAAATAAGAAAAGACAACAAACACCATAACACCAGTCAGTAATAGAATAGAAAAGACAAAACGGAGCCCTAACCACCACTGCTACCTGTAAACTCGTCAGACAAAAACACCCAGGACAAAGGTACTGGGAGGTTCGAGGTCAGTCTGGAATAACTAGGTGGAAACATGGCCCCCTATATTTCCTGAATGTGTTGGACGAACCACGCAGTGAACACCTTTTTCTTTTTCTCCAGTTTTAGGAAATAAAGTACGTCATGTTGCAGCCTTATGCGAACATAAAACAAAAGGATTCACTCTATACCCCATGATGACAAAGCAGAATTTTATCTAAAAGGAAAAACTGACATATTACATTGAAGTTAATCTGCAGTGCCTCTTGTGGTGGTCAACAGTGGAATATTCAATCGATTTAATATTTGGAAAGACACACCTGCTTTCTATAGAAGATGTCACAGATGGCAAACCTTCGTATCCGGACTACAGCTTATTACTACATGTCCCTGTAGGAGTGAAAGACCTGGAGCCCACAGAGCCCCCGGACCCGGCAGCGGCACAAGACACATCCAGGCAGCACCGCTACGTCAGTGGACAGTACTTCTTTGAGTATCTGGTGGTGGTCAGCCTCAACAAGACCAAGGACGGCAGCAGCTATGAACCTCGGATCACCTACCAGTTTCCCAAGGTCAGTGGTCGGGTCACGGTGGAACACCAAAGTGTATACGGGAGCTGAGACGGATCACAGTGATGCTAGGGCCACTTGGAAAAGGCAAAGTTGTGTGCTCTGAGGGTAATTGAAGTTGGTTGTTGAAAATACAGCAAGCAACATTAAAATAAAAAGCGTATTGTTTGCAAGAATGAAGCTCATATACTGTAGCTTATCGATTATTTTAAAGGTTCACGTAACAGTGCTTTTTGTTTCTGTTGATGTCAAATGTTGACGTTCTAACCCGTGGTAACAGGTGACTGGTGGCTTCATCGGGCTTACATACTGTATATGAACAAGATTCAAATTATAATGTTAACTTGAAAAGTTATTTTTTATTTGAATGAAAATGTCATGCAATACATGCGTGTTTGTTAACATAAGAATGAACGTCAACAACAGTCTCGCTGCTTCTTCCTCTCATCTGTTCTCGTCGTATGATTCATAAATTACTGGTTTGGTCTATAAAATGTCAGAAAATATGGATTTCTTAGTATTTTCTAAAATGTTGGATAACATTTATCTCAGCAACTACTCAAATCGTGTAGAAAGACCAAGCTCACATGATTCAGTATCAAAAATGGTCTTAAAAGGACGATAATATTGTTTATCGCAATCATTTCTTGGACAATATATCGTGCAACAAAAAGTAGTTATCGTGACAGGCCTAAATTTACCTGCAGCAAAGTGTTCAAATGCAATGAGTATATTTACATGTCAGCACGCTCCTCTCGTTTCCAAATTCTGTTAGAACTCAGTCCAAAAACAACTACACTCTCAGAAAACCAGTGAACAAAGTATTGAAAATAAGTGT
Source organism: Scophthalmus maximus (assembly GCF_022379125.1). Taxonomy (NCBI): domain Eukaryota; kingdom Metazoa; phylum Chordata; class Actinopteri; order Pleuronectiformes; family Scophthalmidae; genus Scophthalmus; species Scophthalmus maximus. The sequence continues at coordinate 28,399,810 of NC_061517.1, forward strand.
AAACTCAGACACAGCCACTAAAATGTTTCCTCCTGGAGAAATGTGGAACTTTTGTTACCAATGTGAATCAGGGAAAAGAAATCAAGGGATGTTCACATAATCATCTTAATTCATTGTGTGTGTGTGTGTGTGTGTGTGTGTGTGTGTACTTTCAGAGGGATGGAATGGCCAGATTTCAGAAGGAAGAGGAGGAGAAGACATTGAAGGCGATCACACTGTTTTGTTTCCCAGAAGGCATCAGCTGGGCTCCCCTGACAGAGTACCACAGGTCTGACAAGCTTCATTCTCCACCTTAGGAACAAACTACTCAACATCTGCAGCAAACACACATTTAGATGAGTCTTTTCAATTCAAATGCTCTTTTAACTTTTTTATTTCATAAACCGTGATTTAAAACAAACAACTGATTGTGCCGTATTCAAAAGTCTGGACAATATCACAATTTACACACTTTCCTTCTCTTCTTGATCTTCTCTGATCACTTCAGGCTCTGGGGTATTTCTAGATCTTTTCGATATATTTTAAATCTACTGTAGCTGTGCTGAGTTTCCTGTACCACCGGCTGCCTCAGGGCCGTACAAAACATATATGTCACGAGAAACTGTGTGATGAAGGATCGTCCGAGACGAGTTCACTTGTTGTATGGACGGTGCGTTAGGTGAATCAATGAGGTAATGCTATTCCATGGATAGTTGTGTGTCAGTCTGTCATGTGAGTAAAAACCATGCCCCCGTCTGCGTCAGGTCCATACAGGAAACAGTCCCACGATTCCTACCGAGCCATCTCAGTCTCGTCAGTGAGTCGAGCTAACCAGATGCATCAGACAGAGACAGGAAAGAGACATTTGAGCTGCTAATTTGAATATATTCAGGTTGTTATTCGTCTTTTAAACATTTTCTTGTTCATGTTTGGAATGTGTGCTCCTTGTCAGCAGCAAGTGGTCTGCTTGTCACTGCCTGTGGTTGTTTTTAGAGATGGTCACATGTTCACATCTGCTACAACTTCTCTGTAGAACCAGTGATATGTGCAAAAGAGTGATGTTTTCATCAGAGGCTGCTCCAAACACACCACTTTGAGTTCAGACGCTGACTGAGGAAGGTTTCCTCCCAACGACTTTTCCCTGTCACCAATCTGTTCCTCTGACTGATCCTCGGTCAGCTGATCAGAGGAGCTCATGGTTGTGTTGAGTGTTACCACAAGGTTTGAAGCGTCAGAGACTTTAGCTACATCCACGCTTCTACGTTTTCACTGCGTTTGGGGGTTTCTCTGTAGAATGTAAAGTCTTTGAAATAAAAAGTAACAGCAGAATATTAACATGTTAACATATGTTCGCTGCAGTACTTTTACTTTTAACTTCCTTTCGCTCAAAATATGGGATTTTCCCAAACTTTTTCATTCAACTTTTTTGCAAATCTGTGTTTTCCTCTTGTGTCTCCAGTGAGACCTTCTCCTTTGTTCTGACTGAGATCGATGGCAGCAGGAGAAATGGATACTGCAGGAGGTTACTGGTCAGTGTCTAGTCTGAAACGGTGTCAGTGTCTATCAACATTTAGAATATTCATTTTCTAATGCCCGTTGCATATTCTTTATTTGTCACTCACCAACCTGAAGCCTGGAGGAAGAGGAGCTCGCCCCCCCGAGGCGTACTGCATCATCAGCAGTGTGGCTTGTTTTGGCCTCTTCTCCAAGGTGAGCGCAACTTAACGTTCCAGGTTATTTCTTTATGTGGCAAAACTCAGCGATCAATTAATCACCAAAATTCTCTGAGATATGTTTTTTCATAAACACTTAACAGAAAAAAATCTAAACCGAAATCCTATAATTATGGACGTTATCTTACATTGAGCGTTTTCCCAATAGAAGAAGGAAAAGGCTCAATGTGCTTATTAATGTAACATAACGTCCATATTTATAGGATCACAGGTCTAAGAGAAATTTGTTGATTATTGATCGCTGCTTTAAGCACATTAAGTGACGTTAAGCCTTTTCACGTTAAACCTTTTTAGAACGTCCGTCTTCATCACAGTTCGATCATCGTCAGACAAAAGAGAAAAAATATTCACTCAATAGTAAATTTGATTATGTCCTGTGCTTATTTGCATGATATATTTAGGCAGACTGTTTAGAACTGTCTATTTCCAGGGGTTCTTTTCTATTTTAGTTGTTTGATCATATTATTTTCATTTCACTTTGTACAATGTCACTTTTACATGTCGCTCAAACCAAATTGAGCTGCACGTAGCAGCGCTTCTTTTCGCATCATATTAAAAACTTTATTCATGGTTCTGACGAGGTCGCTTGTAATAACCGACTCCGCCTCTTCCACGTGAACGCGCTCGTAACCGGAGGAAACCCCAGGGTTGACTGAGACAGTTGGTATCCAGCTTCGTAGCTCAGGTTATCAGGATGATCAATGTTAAGTTAAGTCAAACCAGATAAAGAAAACATATCCTGGGTCTGTTGAACTCGCCTCGTACAGGCCCCAGGAGAAACTCCAGTGTCAGGTGCTTTTGTTTTTCTTTGGCGTGGAATTCATTTGCGGTGGTACACTTCCTTATTGCCGCTGAACACAATGAGGAAGTCATGTCCTCTAGAGAATTAGGTCAAGTTTATACTACAATTAAAAACTAACAGATGTAAGGTGACAAATACTTTATTGATTAGTGCTGCTATTTTTTAGATGTAGTACATTTCAATTTGAATAAGTATGTAAATACAAGATTTGGTGTTTTTATTCCTGGTACATTGGAAAATAACTTTTTTTTTAAATGTTTTTGTGTGAATAATAAAAATCTGACTTGTCCTTTTCCCAACAGGCCATGTTTTTGAGTTACTGTACAATAGCAGCACTTTGAAGGTCTGACTTCCCAATAGAGCATGTGCGTCTTGGTACCACATCTCTTCTTCATCTAATAAACAGTGTGTAAAGGTGGACCTTTTCTAACTTATGATGAAACGTACAACGATCTCTATTCTACCTGTTTTAGATTACTGTCATTCTAGGTTAAGTCTACCAGCAGCTTCTTGGGTTAAAGTGATTCCTCAGCACATTGATAGTACGACACGACTGTCGCTGTACTGATGTTAACAGTGGTTTCACCCCTCGCTGTGTTTTCACAGCCTTATTTGAACTCTGGCTTCTGTTCAAGAACAAAAACTAAAACTAAAGTAAAAACTAAAAAAGGATCACATTACCTTTTCTTTGAATTGTCTTTTTGTCAAAGAATTAGCTGTGATGTGTTGGTATGTGTTGGTACTGTACCATGACAGTGTGTTCGCCTGTGTGTGTGTGCAGATATTTGACGAGGTGGAGAAGCGGCGGCAGATCTCCATGGCCATGATCTACCCATTCATGCAGAAGCTGCGGGAGGCCCCATTCCCAGCTCCGGGGAACACAGTGGAGATTAAGAGCTTCATTCCTGAGTCAGGCACTGAGGTCAGACCGAAACCCCTCCCTCTGCTCAAAACAGTCCACATGAAGTGTGATGATGGACAGAAAAGAATATGCAGATCCAAAGAGTCCTTTCTCTTGTCTTGGTAGCATCATGACTTGTTGGGGTTTAAATCAGAGTTTCACTTAAATTTATTTTACTGTTGTTTACAGTAGTTCCACCAGTTAGGCCGATAATATTTATTATGGACACTCCAATTTTGTTTGAAACTCCTGAGCGGTCATGTTTCTGCGACATATTAGTCCGGGTGGGAAGCCGGGACTTCAGCCGAGCTGTATTAGGGAAGTATGACGACATTCACTGACACAAGAGGAAAAACATTGAGCAAATAGGCTGAAAGCAACTGTCGACGGGATGGTTCCAAACAACTGTAGAGACGGAAAGACAAGTCCCCAGCTCAGACGCTGATGATCATCAGTGCAGGGGCTGCTGTGTCATCACTCATTCTCCCAAAGGTTGTGAAATAGAATGTAGAGGATAAAACACCAACAGCGCAACCTAGTGACACACGAGGTCCTCCTGGTAGGAGTGTCGGTGGAGAGTTGTGTCTGAACCTGTCCTGCATTACCCAACCTGTAGCTCAGGGCAGAAACCCAACACTCGTCCCAGCAGCTCTGTCATCTCAAGTATTCACTGATTCAGTGCTACTGAGACCAGCCCCCAGGGAGGGGTGGGGGATGGGGGGGTGGGGGGTGGGGGTGTTGGGGGTAAAGGACAAAGATACACTTTCCTGTGTGGTGCAGTCAGTTGAGCCATGTGATGCTGCTACCACTGTTGACATATTTGTGACAGCGGTCATCACTCTCCATCAGATCATCAGTCTGACCCGTCCACTGGACTCCTGGCTGGAACACGTCAACTTCGCCACGCTGTTCGGCTGCCTGAAGGACGAGGAGGTGCTACTGGTGTTTGCCGCCGCTGTTCTGGAGAGACGCATCATTTTCATCGCTGATGAACTGGGGTATTACATACTTACCTGTACACTCACATGCTCAACAAAAGAAATGTAGAACACTAACACCTTAAGGTTTCCTCATCAGGTTATTTAGAGCTACAGTGTGTAATATTTAGAAGAACTCATTCACAGAAATTGAATATATTTTCCAAAACTATGTGTTCATAAATGTATAATCAACTGTGAATGAGTTAAATATGGTTACATGAGGTGGACCCGACATCCGTTGTGTTGATTATGGTCGTTGCACAAAACAGTCCAGAATACGTTGCATTCGCGGAAACAGGAAATGGAATCAGCGGTGTGCCATCATAAAGTGTCCCCTGTCGGTTGCTCAGTGGGTTTGCAACTTTACCACCAGATGCCACCAGAAAATTACAAAAATTACACACTTTAGCTTTAAGAAAACCAAAACTTTGTTTGGCTCTTAGTGTAAATAAAGTCAGTGTTGTCCTGCTGCACTGCAGTCAGAGTCGTTCAGCAGTTTACCATTGCCACTTTTCTCTGTTTTATATGATTTCATAATTTATACTGAATATCTTTGTTTTCAGTCTGAAGTTGCTCGGATAGATTTCTGTCAGTTAGATTCCAGAGAGGCGATGTATGAGATTAATGTGGATAAAATTATCACTTAAACTGCAGAGGACTAAACCCAGAAAACTATATTGGGCAGATGTAACAGTCACAGGCTCAGTGGCCTGGCATTAAACTATTACACACTTTTTTGTAAAAATTCAGGGAATATTTCCTCACGGTCCACTAGCTGTCGGATCTGTGTGGCGAAAAAAATAAAAGTTTTTTGGGCTCACTCATGGCTCTGTAAATTGAAAAACTAAAGAAATGGTGCAGAGCGCACCTCACAACACATCACTCCCCGACACCCTTAAGAAACATGCTAGCGGCAGACACTACGCCTCGGGGGTTTTGGCATCGTGGTTAGCGCGTCGGCCTCACATACCCGAGGCTGCAGGTTCCACCCCGATCATTGCAGTTAAAAAATCAACAACAAACAATCTCTCTCCAAAATTGCTTCCTGCCCCTTTAAATGATTGGAATATGTTTGTTGCCCAAAACTCTGGAGCACAAAGAAAGAACAGAAACAACTTCTTACAATCAAACAGACGGGTTCCGCCAAACAAACCCGGACATTTTACTCTATGACCAGCTCTGACGTCAATTCTCTGGTCTGTCTGCAGGACGTTATCACAAGTCATCCACGCAGTGGCCGCCCTCCTTTACCCCTTCACCTGGCAGCACACTTTCATCTCCATCGTTCCGGAGATCCTGATGGATGTGGTGATGGCGCCCACGCCCTACCTGCTGGGAGTGCAGAAGCGCCTCCTGCACCAGGTCAACGAGGAGGGTGAGGTGAGTTACCATTGACGTTGTGTCATCTGTACAAAGGCAGGACTGACGTCACCTATGAGTCCTCACTCTGTCCCTCTCTTCCTCTGGAACACAGCTGATAGTCGACTTGTCTGAGGACAAAGAGAAGACCTTCATTTTTTCAGTGAGTGATTTGTCAACTGAAATGTAGTAAATCTGCTGGTTGTCCATTTCAAGTTTGAAATTCACAGGAAACAACCATTTGGTCCAAGTTAAATATATTTCCCTTTTCCAGACTGGGGATGAAAGCTCTATTCTGCCCCCAAAGCTCCAGGCAGAAATCTTAGAGGCACTAAGCATGAGACAAAAAACATCAAGTGAGTCAACTGCAAAATGAGTCAGAGACAGTGAAGGACACAAACCTAGGTCCATCATCCTAATGTTTTCTGTCCTCTACCCCAGCGGAGGAGGAGCTGAACCGGGTGGTGTCGGAGACCTTCCTGCATTTCTTTGTGAAAACAGTCGGCCATTACGCCTCCTACGTGAAATACAGTCACGGAGGAGGGGGGGTGTTTGAGAAGAGGAGCTTCTACAAGGCCATCGAGTCCAAGACCACTCGACACTTTGTCAAGAAGTTCCTCCAGACGCAGATGTTTGACCTGTTCATCCAGGAGGTGGAGCAGCAGCAGCCTGGACCGCAGCAAGGTGAGGACTGTGATGACGACGATGATGATGATGAAGTAGTCCGATTTCTCTGCAAGGATTTGTAGGATGGTAGAGGGGGGGTATCTGGATGGCCCTAAACTTGTTCAACTTAACTTAACTTAAAGTCCAGATTTTTGGACAAAGTGATGCCCGTGACGCCCCTCATGGATCTGTGTTCCCTGGACCCACGTCCCACCCAGGTCACTCAGACCCGCTGACCAGTTGCTACTGGTCGTGCCCAAGTCAAGGTTGAAGCAGAGGGGAGATCGTTGTAGCCCCTAAACTCTGGAAGGAGTTGCCTCTGCACGTTAGGCTGGCCACACTTCCTGTCTTTAAATCCCGTCTTAAAACACATTTTCACTCCTTGGCTTTTAACTCAGTGTAGCGATTGTTTTCCCGTCTTTTTGTCTGTGAAACTGGTCCTTGTGTTTTATCGTCTACACGATATCAATTATCAATAATTGTATATTATCCAAGGAAAGATAAGGATGAGTTCAGCACCACAGATACTGTAGGAGCCTTGTATGTTTGTGTGTAGTGAAATTAACCGTGTGTGTGGACGATTCACAGTGGTTTACAGTGGAAAAAATTTGACATTTTCTTGTAATTATGAGATAGTTATTTGAAAGGCGTGTTTATTAGAAATAGTTTAGATGATTTGATGAACCATTTGTCTGTCACTGCTGAAATGCTGAAGTCAGTCGGAGAGGAGCGGGAAACATTTTCCCATTGAGAGCGGTTTTCAGTGTTGTTCTTTCTTCTTCTCTCAGTAAAGAAACAATCTCCAGCTCTGATCTAACGAGGCCACAGCACACTAACATCTGTTAATGACCAACAGACGCTACTCGCTGTCGTCTCACTTGAGATGATGATGATGTGGATATAACTATACAAGTCTTTTTTTAAACTCACCAATGTGATTAAATCAACTCACCCGTATTATTAACATTTGTCTGTTTTGAGTCTGGTCAACTTAAAGTGTCTAGTTATGTCATTTCTTCAAGTAGTCTTGTAACTTGAACTCCTGTTGGAGGAACTTATTGTTTTTCTTTTTGACAGTGCACTGATTCATGCTCCTGTTCTCTGTCCTGCAGGAATATTTCACAAAAAGATCCTTGAATACGAAGAGAAGAAGAAAAGGGACAAGTCAAAGAAACACTAACTCTGCAGGGACCTTTTGGTGTATATAATGGAGCGCATAGATGTGAATGCTGTACTGCGTGTTTTATGTCCCGTGTCGGTTTAGTTTTAAATACTGTATGTCCGTAACAGTGTGTGAATTACTGTGACTTGCTGCTACACTGGTAGAATGAGAGACTTGAGTTCCACGCGTTGGTCCTCTGCATGTGGCCAAAGTGTGATGCTGATGAGCAGGAAAATCATTTCAAATAAAGAGTCGTTTTTTTTAAGTCCACATACCAGCAGTCTCTGATTTTAAACAACGAGGAACCCCTGGCTGGTAGCCTTTTTTTTTGTACAGTAGGTTTCTATTCACATAACTGCCAATATATATTATTTTCTTCCATTTTTTATCCTTATCTGTGACTGCCTTGACTGACAAGTAACTAAAATTCCCTTCCTTTCCATGAACAAAGATGCAGGACATTAGCAGTCCAGCCCAGTTCGATCCACAAAGATTTACATTATAATAACAGTCTGAATTCCCATAGCTTAATGTCTTGTTTATGTAGTTGTAATGCCACAAAGGAATGAATAGTCATAACTTATAAAGCAGATTTAACCAACATTATCTGGAAAAAGCAGAATGAAATACCATTGGAGATCGGTGGAACCTCTGATAGAATCCACATGATGAGAATCATCCTACTCAGAAGTTGTTGTAGCCATGTGAACAGGAAGAAACATGCCAGAGCAAGAGCTTCACTTGGACAATGAGAAACATTGTTAATGAACAAGGAGTGTGTAGAATATGCAGCGCGATGCAGGCGGGACATTGTGCGGGAAGTATCTCAAACGATCCTCGTAATAAACAAAGCAGGAATAACTGAAATTCATCTGGATCCCAGATACACAGGTGGAGGGGATGTTAATGTAAAACTGAAGTCAAAATCATAACCAAATCAGACATGGTAAAGAAACTACAGGAGTAGTAGAGTGAAACAGTGAAGCTTATGTTTGACATTTACTGTAAAATCCAACAGAAAGTAGGAGAAATGAGAGAAACTTGTAGAACTAAGCAGAAAACATAATTTCAAGGATGAGATCTGGACAGCAGGGGTCTTATGATAACTGGTAAACATGTGAAAGCATGAAAAACTGATTCTCAAAAGCAGAAAAAAATGCTACAGTTGAGTCTTGAGTATAAAGATTTAATTAAAGATATATAAAATATGTATATTTAAAATGTGTCAAATGGTTATGGTAAATGAACTGTATTTATGTAGCTCTTTATATATATATTTGTGTGTATATATGTGTACACACGGGCGTAGCACTGGGGGGGAAGGGGGAGCACACTACCCAGGGCTCAAGGGTGGGCCCCTGGAAAGCCTGGTATTAAAAAAAATGTTTGTTTGTAATCACTGTTTTCTAAGTAATTAGTGTCATAATGACATAAATTAAAAATTGGCTGAATATATTGATTGAGAGACTGAACTATGTATTTTTTTAAAATTGTGGAGGTTCCATATTTTTTTTGCATTGTCCAATACCTTGGGAATACTTAAATAAACATGAAGAAAATCATATTTAATACTCATGATACCTTCAACCATAGTAAAGTATTTGTGAGGGGTTGGGGGTTCTGTTGGTGGGGGGCCCTGCTTACACCCGTGTGTGTATATATATGCATATGAACATGTATGTATATATATATATATATATATATTTATGGAACGTGTCATTCTTCTCTGTACTAAATATACAAATGAGAGGAAAGTTATTAAGGATCTTAATGGAACGTGAAGGACCTGAAAACTATTTTTACAAATAACTCTGGTAGTCAGTGGCGGACTCAGGCTGTTTGAGGTCATAGGTTTTTGAGAGACTATGGGAGGTGGACGATTTACCCTCTTGGGGGGTCCAGGGTCATGCCCCTCCAGAAGAAAATTTTGTACATTTTAAAGTTAAATCCATCAATCTGGTGAACTTTGATAGCAATTTAGGAGGCTAGATCTATGAAGGACTTTATGCTCTTGTCAACAATTGTGCTGTAGCCTTACAACATATACAGGTGTTGTATGGACACTGACCCCTCCACAGGTACAAAAATGGGGAAAAGTAGCTTCTTTTGAAAAGTGCGCTGCTGGGTGACAGACTGAGAGCTGCTCTGCAAAACACAAATAGGCTACGTGTCTAGCCGCGTCTTTGCATTGACTTTGTATCCATATTTGCGAGAATAATTTGCGTTGCGTTCAGCGTGAATGCACCTTTAGGGATCTTTTATTTTGCTATGAGAAGTATAAAAATATTTTTCAGTTTGTTTTGAGTCGATGGCGCAACAAATTAGACTATGGCGGGCCGCCCCTATCTCGTCAATGTATGGGAAACCCTGACCTATATGTCACCACATCACATTTTCTCCACTGGAGGGGCATCCATTAGGAAACTTCTCCATATTCTCACACATGTAGGGACTCCCTTTACAGCATTGCATCACATTTAATCCACTGGAGGGGCTCTTCTCCATTAAAGTAGTACCGAATTGGGCACTTTTCTCACCTGTGGGAGTACCGTATACAGCACTGCATCCCATTCTCTACTGGAAAGGGCACCATTTGGGGCACTCATGTAGGGGCGGCATTGAGGGCACTTCATAACGGCACCCTTTTCCATTGGAAGGGCACCCATATAGGGAACGTCATCATGTTTTCTCCACTACAAGGGTACTCATTATGACACATATTACATTTTGTTGCTCTAAAGGGCACATCGTAATGATTTATTGCATGACAGGGCACCCTAGAGGGCACTCAATCATATTTTCCCATGTAAATGGCAGCCATTAGGGAACTTCCTCTCGTTTTTGTCACTCTAGAGAGAACTTGAGTGACGCAGGTGACGCGTTGCCCCCCCCACCCCCGGTCCGCCAGTGCCGGTAGGTCTGTTTCAAGTATGACAAACTCTGCAGGACAAATATCAAGGATATAAGTACTACCTCCTAACGTCCGCTGGGGGCGATAATGATCTGCACGGCTGCGATTTGCTATTGACAGAAGAAGAAGAAGATAACGTCTGCCATTGGTTGGTTCAAATGGGTGGCCGCGCTACGTCTGCAGATCCAGCTTGTTCAGAGAAAAGACGGTATCGGTAAGTCTTGTTTACTCTTACATATGTCGTCATACATCTTGATATAAGTTTAACGTTAGTTATTAGCATGAATGTAGTGATATCAAACATGTTTACAATGTTCCGCTGGTTGTTCGGTGCCTGCGACGCCTCCTCACGAAGGCAGAGCAGCGGAGGAGCAGTCGGTTGTTTTCCTCCGCAGCTTCAGCTCAACGTAAACTTGAGCTCGAACAGAGACAGTGTGACTCTCAGACGACATCCAGCAACTGAACGTTCCGTTTCCACAACGACGCGCATGTTTCACATCGAGAGAACAACCACACACGTCGTGTTCCGCTCTTCCGGTCCGGTCCGGTTCGGTCCGGTCCGGTTGGTAGCTCGGTGCGGTCGGTTATCAGAAGTAACCGGGGCTCAGTGAGAGGGAGACACAAAGGGAACGAGCTGTGATGGACGTTGTCTCCTGCAGGTGACAGGTCCGACAACAGACGGACACAAATGGCCGACAGCGACTCCGGAGGCGCCGACGGACGCTACGAGTTCGACGCTCCGTCCCACGTCGTGGACTTGAAGGAGCTGGAGGTGACCGAGGGCGACGACACGTGGTTCGGTGAGGATGAACATCTGCATCTGGCCTGTTAATGCTGCTCCAGATGTGAATCACGTCCTGTGAAGCTCGTCCCAGACTCTTCTTCAGACTCTGTGACATGCTGTGTGGTCATAGTCATAGTAGGAAACTTCTTGACACAGTCACTTGTAATCTCTTGTGAAAACCGCCTGTACTACAGAATAACTAGTGGGTAGCTTAAAATACCATCATCTGATAAACACCATCATCTGATAATACCATCATCTGATAAACACCATCGTCTGATAGACAACATCGTCTGATAGACACCATCGTCTGATAGACACCATCATCTGATAAACACCATCGTCTGATAATACCATCATCTGATAATACCATCATCTGATAGACACCATCGTCTGATAGACACCATCATCTGATAGACACCATCATCTGATAGACACCATCATCTGATAATACCATCGTCTGATAATACCATCATCTGATAAACACCATCGTCTGATAATACCATCATCTGATAATACCATCATCTGATAGACACCATCGTCTGATAGACACCATCATCTGATAGACACCATCATCTGATAGACACCATCATCTGATAGACACCATCGTCTGATAGACACCATCATCTGATAAACACCATCATCTGATAATACCATCATCTGATAGACACCATCATCTGATAAACACCATCGTCTGATAAACACCATCGTCTGATAAACACCATCGTCTGATAAACAACATCGTCTGATAAACACCATCATCTGATAAACAACATCGTCTGATAAACACCATCGTCTGATAGACACCATCATCTGATAAACACCATCATCTGATAAACAACATCGTCTGATAAACACCATCATCTGATAAACAACATCGTCTGATAAACACCATCGTCTGATAATACCATCGTCTGATAAACACCATCGTCTGATAAACACCATCGTCTGATAGACACCATCATCTGATAAACACCATCATCTGATAAATACCATCATCTGATAATACCATCATCTGATAAACACCATCATCTGATAAACACCATCATCTGATAAATACCATCATCTGATAAATACCATCATCTGATAATACCATCATCTGATCAATACTATCATCTGATCAATACTATCATCTGATAAATACTATCATCTGATAAATACTATCATCTGATAAACACCATCATCTGATAAACACCATCATCTGATAAATACCATCATCTGATAAACACCATCATCTGATAAACACCATCATCTGATAAATACCATCATCTGATAGACACCATCATCTGATAAATACCATCATCTGATAGACACCATCATCTGATAGACACCATCATCTGATAAACACCATCGTCTGATAAACACCATCATCTGATAAACACCATCGTCTGATAAACACCATCATCTGATAACACCATCGTCTGATAAACACCATCATCTGATTGTGTCTCATGTGCAGATCAACAGGGCCGTGGAGCAGATGGTCACCTTGTTACACCCTTGAGGCCCGATTGGCCCTTTATGAGAAGCGATGCTCCCAACCTGCCCAGAGCCATTGTTACTCCTCAAGTGAAGACAGATGTGGATACTGGTTTGTTCACTTTGCATTACAGATAAGTAAAAGGGCAAATAAAAACATGGATTGAGTGTTTATGTGGACTGACCAATGTTCCAGGTCCTGTCACATCCGTGACTCCACCTCCAAACGTCGTCACATCCTGGGGAGCTGAAGCTCAGACCAATGCTCAGCCGAGGAGGAGGACGGCGGCGGCGAATCAGCCTCCCGCCCAACCACGCAGGTACAGATCTTGTGATGCCTACACTTACACTTTAGGGTGAAACTGTTGTGGAAGTATAAAAATTCCTTCTGGTCGAAATGAGTTGCAGTGGAGACAAAAGATCACAGCAAGGCGGTACTTATGGTCCATATTCAGAGTAAGGTTTTAAACCATTGTATCAAGGCAAGTCAAAAGAATAGGGGGTGGGCGACAACAAAGGGGAATACAACTTAATGATACAACAAATTCAAAAAGTCACTGAGGCCACAGTCTTATTTTTACCTGACTATTCTGGTGGAATTGACTGGAGTCAAACCATGCATTTGTGATTTGTTGTCTAATAAGCGCTCTACAGATGCTGAGCCAATGCCCGTTTTTTCTTGTAAAATGGCCGGTGTAATCGGGAATACTGGTATGGTCACAAGTGTGTTGCTCGCTGGGAAAAATCCACACCGTGACATCCCTAGTTTAAAGTTGCCTTGACAGGTCGTCGACAGAAGAAATGGGAAATGCAGGATCAAGTGTGTGACCTATGTGTGAGATTCAAACTCTTCAGCTCCTTATAGTAAATTACAATTTCATGTTATTAATATTTAGATTTCTCTTCATTTTAGGGTTTCAAAACGTAAAGAGGCGATCAGCGGTTCAGCTCCACCACAGTCAGCTGCACCACCATTAAAGAAACACAAAATGTAAGTGTCATTATTGTCCTCAAGTTGTTATCATGCCCTTTACAGCAGCAAGTGCTCTAGACCTAAACATATAGGTCCAGCACCAACACAGTTTTTATTTTTATTTCTAAGAATGCTTGTGAATGTGATGCCTCAAATAACCACTTTGTATCACCGTTAGTTGGGCATTATTTTAGTTTTCAACTCCAGCTGTTTGTTCTAGGAATCCTGCTGCCCAACACGCTCTAAAGTCCAGTGGTGTCCTCCGCAGAAGTGTGCAGGTGAATTCCAGGACTAGTCTCCGCAGAAGTGGACAGTTGAATTCCAGGACTGCACCCAAGACCAGGGCAGCAGCTTCCAATACTGCGAACACAGAGTAAGACGACGAATACTCAGAATATCTGTGTGATGATTAAGCGTCCTGTAGGGACTGATTGGACTTCATGTGTGGGTCACGTTATACCACGACTTGGACGGAACCAACTTTTGTAAACAACCAAGGCTGCAGCTGAGGTCCAGCATTTGACTATAAGTACTTCCATCATCACAGACATCTGCATTTATATGACAAATCGCTAAACTAGTATTAGTTTTAGCCTGGCTATGCCAGGCTTGAGAACATGTCCTCTATCTCGATTTGAAGTCACTTTGTATATTGTTTGTATATATTTTTATTTTAAATCTCTGATTAACTAGAATAAAACTAATACTGGTCACCATCAGCTGACTGCCTTTTTACAAAGTTTGTAGAAAAGTGGAGCTTCTCAACCCAGTTATTTAACTGGCTTTAATTGAAAGTTTCCACTTCAGTGAGACTGATGTGGTTGGATGAGAAGATGAAGCCGTACTTTTGCTGGTGTGTTGAAACAGGCCGTTCAGCTCTGAAGAACAGGAGCTGGAGCGCATCAGGAACCTCCAGAAGGAAGTGGCTCAGCATCGCAAGAAGAACGAGGCCAGCTACAAAGCTGCTCTGGCTGGAAGTGAGTGGATTGAACCCAAAATGTTCAATGTGCTGAATAACTAACTTTTAGTTCTCTTAACTAGAGCACAACCAATATTGGATTTCTCAGGCCGATATTACAGAGTAGAGTACAAGAATTCCGATTGTTCTGAAGTACAGGTTAACGATCTAGAGTTCTATTGAAAAGGGAAATGATGGGGTCATTGTTTATTAACTTCCTTGTATGCATTTCACAAACTAGTTACAGTTGCATCCCGCGTGAAGACACCACTTTACTTTGTCAGCAGCTCCATTAAGATAAGAAGCGTTTGTTAGTCCCACAACGGGGAAATTTGGGTGTTACAGCAGCAAAGTGGACAGCAGAATATATTTTTTTTCTAAAAAACAATAGGTATGTACAAAATATAACATAACATAATAAATACTATATACAGAGCATTAGCTAACTGAGCTCAACTGTGCTGCAGACAGCGTTGAGAGTATATTAAACAATGGAGTCTGATCGCTCTCTGCTGTACAAAGTACGTAGTGACACAATTTATAAATCATCCCGAGCATCTTTTTCTGAATTAAAAAAGGTTTTCATAACAGTGTACATGAACGCCACTACGGGTATTTCCTCAGATAGCCCCATATCGGCCGAATAAATCGTCAAACGGACAAATTTCAAAATCACGTTTTGAAAGATCTGAAATTTGTGTTGAAGGTTCACTTTGCTTCTTGAGAGTAAATCTGTTTCACTGTTGTTCCAGATCCACCCCCGAAGAAGGCGGCCCTGTCCACGACTGTGCCTAAAGAATTCCATTTCAACACAGACACCCGCGTTAAGGCGAATGCTTCATCCAGCACGGCCCACAAGGATGTTGACTTCATCAGTCAGCTCCGCAAACCCTCCTCCCCAGTAAGTTCTTCACAAGATCAACCTGATTGAGAAAAATCTCAATCTACACACTTTTGTTGCCTGAATTGTCCACCTGCTCTTACTCTTACCCCCCTCATTCTTCACATTCTTCCCCGCTCATGGATACAAGGAAAACTGGCATAACCCGGTTATCCACTTAACCGGGGTGAGACCATACCCATTTACTGCTGTGCAGTGTAAATGCACTGATTGTCTGAGAGCAAAGTAATAAGACACGATGTACATGCGGTGAAATATTACAACTTTAGACACTAAGAAAACTTTCTTGCACTGTTGTTTTTTCCTCAGGTAAAGGCCATGAAAGGCGCCACGGTACCAAAACCCTTCAACCTGTCGAAGGGCAGCAGGAGAAAGGGGGAGGGGCCCGGTGCCTATGTGTCCATGGCTGAGCAGATAGAGCAGTTCCAGAAACGGACCCCCGACCGCTACCATCTGCGCAGCCGCCAGAGTCAAGAGCGAGGTGGAGCAAGAGATTTCACTGGCTCACTGTTCGCTGCCACATTGTGACTCTGTGCTGAGTAAGTGACGAACATGTGGTTTATTTTTTCATAAGGGCCCTCTCCGGTGAAAGGAGACCACCTGAAGCTCACCCAGCCTCATACCCCACAACTGATGACCCGCCAGAGGGCCCGGCCCCCCACAGTTAAGAGCAGTGCTGACCTGGAGGATGAGGAGGTGGACAAACTTCACAAGTAAGGGTCTTTACTTCAGGACATCATCAGGGTTCTGTTGTAACGTTCTTTAACTGGGGGTCAAGCTGCTTCCTGCTGCCAGGACTCTCCAGGAAATGAAACTGCCTCTTGTGGTGAACTGATTTATATGAATCACAACCCTTCACACACGCTCAGTTTAGTGATCTGCTCACACTGTTCATGTTGGCTCTGTCAGTGTAACAGGCTCTTCCTGAACTTCATTCCATGTGTGTGGTGCGATAGAGACGCCATCGATTAATGTTGTGATCTAATTACAGGTTTAAATTCAAGGCTCTGGAGCTGAACAGGAAAATATTGCAAAGTGCAGAGGAATTGAAGAAGCCAGCGGTGAAGGAACCCACAGTACCTGAAGGCTTCGCGCTTCAGATTGAGAAAAGGCTCCAGGGGAGACAAGCTTCCAAGAAGCCAGAGGATGGTGAAGAGAAGCCACACAGCTTTAAATCCCAGCCTCTGCCCAGAAAGATCCTGGAAGGAGTAGTGGTAAGTTAAAATCCTGCGGCCGAGGGTTTACACCAACACTGACTCGGTTCTTGTTGAAGTTCTTCACAGAGAACGTGTAATGAAATGTAGTGAAGAGGATTTCCTCCTCCACAGGGACTCCCCGAGAAGAGAGTTCTGCATCCGACTGTTCCAGAGTCTCCAGCTTTCGCCCTGAAGAAGAGGGTTCGTGTGGATCGCAGAGTGGAGGAAGTGAGAACACAGTTTTTATCTTTACTCATCTATCTGTCGAGTTCTTCAACTTAAAGTCAGCAGAGCTGCAACGACCGTTCAACTGATGAGAGGAAAATTCATCTAGTCATTTTCTGATTCCAGCTTTGAGAGAATTTTATAATTTTTCTCTTGGTTCACAATATATTGAACATTTCAGGATTATTGGTCGAACAATAGAGTTTTTATTTCATTGATTTTTGTTGAAATGATCACAGCAATCGTTTATCATTGGCCGTCGCAGCCAAGGTGTCAACCAGTCCACCCAGCCGTGCCCGTGTTATTGACCCGGTCGTCTGTCTCGTGTCAGGTCAAACAGCCCTCACCAATCAAAGCCCCCCCAGTGCCTCACTTCGGCCTCCCCTTCCAGCCACGACTACCAGAGAAGCACCACGTGGAGGTCTGTCCTTTCTCCTTCGAAGAGAGGGAGCGAGAGAGGAGAGTACTGAAGGAGAAGAGGCTGGAGGAGAAGAGGAATGAAGAGGTGAGTGTCACCTCCTCAGCTGCTGGCTCTTTACTCTGGATACCTGAGAGCAACGGTCCGACCACTTTCCTCTGAACGTTTCCAGGTGGCTCCGTTCAAGGCCCAGCCGCTGCCACACTTTGACACCGTGCTCCTCCCGGAGAAGAAGACGCTGGAGCCCACGAAGCCGGAGCCCTTCAGACTGCTCCTGGATGAGCGGGGAGCTGTGAAGAGCAGTCGCTGGGAGCAGATGGTATGACGGGATCTGGACCTGGACGCACACCAGCAGTTTTTATTCTCCACAGCGTCGGAGCTGTAGCATGTGACTTTGTCTGTGTGTTGTAGGTGAAAGAAGAACAGAAACAACAGGAGGAGGCGGTGACATTCAAAGCCCGGCCCAACACAGTCACTCACAAAGAGCCCTTCCAGCCCAAAAAGCAGGAGCGGGCTGCAGCAGGTAGGGACAACAAGAGTTGAGTTTCCACTAACCTCTGTGATGATCAGCTCAGTGAGTCAGTTCTTCAGTCTTGACTCTTCATCAGTTTCTTTTTAACTCAAACTGATCACTTTCAATATTTTTGGCCCAATCCCATTTCTCATTTTTACCCCTACCCCTTGGGTTGAAAATCGACCCCAACGAAATGGGACACCCCTTCGAATGCGATACGTCATCACGTTGGCAGGCGCGACGTGTTTTTACCTGTGATTCAACATGCCTGGAATGACGGCGATATCATTGTAAAGACGCTTTTGCAGTTACTTTGGTGACAGGTCAATCACGCTGAAAAAACCTGTGGTCTTATAACGATGAAACAGCACATCACGTTAGTTGATAATGTTACATATGTGGTACTAATACAGTGTTTCCCCTACCATTGAATTGGATTGAATAGGGTAGGGATAAGGAATAGGGGCAAGGGGTGAAATGGGATTGAGCCTTATTAATGAAACTTCATCTAGATTGGATACTCACTTTGCATGTGCAGCGCTGTGTGGGGCTGTCAACCTGTGTTGTTGCGTGGGCAAAATTGTATGCAATGTGTGTTTCCCATTCATTACCTAGAGTCTAGACTGTCCTCCAGTTTCATAATGAACCAACATTTTTTTATACACACTCAAAAGATCTGTAATTCAGTGTTTTGTGATGTCGCTCCATTGTAGAGCTGTGTGCAGCGCTCTTTCCTCTCTCTCCATCGGCAGCACTAGGAAAAAAACATGCGTTTGTGTGCCAACAAAACATCCGTATATTATCTTTACTGTCCTCAAAGGCAAGCAGAGCCTCGTCATAGTTTCAGCAATAGTAAACTGCAGTAACGACTAAAGTCATAGCATACACTGTATGTTTTTATGCTTTCAAATATTTCTGTAATTGTTTTAAATGAAAGAAGCTTTTTGCTCTAAGTGACTCGTCTGCAGTCGTCTGCTCTGAGGCTCGTTCACTGCCGTGTAACTCACTATGCTCCCGCTGCCTTGACGATATCTGTCACTACTCTTCAGAAGTCCTTCACTCTTCCACAGCGGTGGAGGCCTTTGAGCTGCTGACAGAGCGACGCGCCCGCGAGCGGCAGGAGTACGAGCGACTGGCCAGTGAGAAGGAGGCTCTCAGGGCGCTCATGGAGGAGGGGAAGAGACGTGAGGAGGAGCAGCGACAGAAAGAGGAGGTCGCCATGCTGCGGCAAGAACAGGTGAATGTCAAACACCACACGGTTCATCGTGAGAGGAGAGTGAGGAGTGAAAATACAGTTTGATGTGGCAGCAGTGTAGCTGGATTCTGAAATCCATAATCTACATCATGGAACTGTCATATTTACTACTGAGAAACCACCGCTCACATGAATGTTGTGTATATGAAACATGTTTGTCTTGTAGAAACTGTCTGTGTGACTCACGCTCTTCCTCTGTGTTTCCTGCAGGTTCACAAGGCTCGGCCCGTCAGACACTACAAACCTGTAGACGTGAAGAAGAGCGACGTTCTTCTCACGGTCCCACACTCTCCCAACTTCTCTGATCGATTCCGCATGTGATACAGAAATCTGAGCTTTCAATTCCTTTGCCATCAGATTGCGTCTCTACACTTGTACATAGATTGTATATTTGAAACCACTGAAGCAGTTTTCTTTTTCCTGTTGAGTATTAGATTTTAACAACGTACTGATTAATCTTTCCTGCTCTTCTTACTACATTAACTCTTAAATAAAGGTCATCAAATACCAGTCCTGTTTATCGACATTCATTTTTTGTATTCTGACAGAAGTAATGTGTAATTCTAGTATGTCACAGGTCAACTTCAGTTTTAAGATCAGTCAGTTTATGCTGCTTTATAGACACTTAATTTGTGTGTGTGAAGACTTTATACAAGATAATTTACCAAGAAAAATTTGTATGTGGCCGTTTTTTGGTTTCGTTTAATACACAGTATGAACTAGAAAGGAGTCGACTGAGTGTTGCACACACACATGGTGAACTTTATATTTGTGTTTGCAGTGACTACTTCACGGTATCAGTGGGAGAAATGGAGACTTGAGTTAAGTGTCATGGCAGGTTGACTGTAGAACAATCCAGAAGAAGAAGAAGAAACTTGGAAACTAAGTATTTACACATTTAACAAGATTTCCTGATGTCACCCAAACACAACAGCGGGATGTGAAGCAGTTTCCTTGTGAACCACAGACACTTGGTGCAAGAGCGAGTTACAGATTCATATTAAAACATCTCCAGTGTTTTTTTTCCTGTTTCAAAGCAAACACACCTCAGTGGTGACAGTGATGATGTCACCGTGGCTGAGACACTGACATCAGTCCACATGGAGCCACTTCTTTAATGTGAGTCATAGCTGGTTCAATATTAGTTCATTCATCACTATTTATCTGAAGTGGACTTGAGCGCAGGCGGTGTGTGTTGTTTGTGGCTGCTCTCGTCCACAGTTTCATGTGAAGCTGCTCTGGTCAGAGAAGAAGGTAATGTCCGTCTGTGTTAAGCTGAGTTTTCTGTTTCTCACCACAGACCTGTGAGCTTCATTCAGATGAACTGGGACAGTCCAATCACAGCTCAGACTACTTGTACTTAAAGTACAGCAATGGCACACCAAAAAACATGTGGGGGAATGTGTGACTCAAACATTAGTCAGCCGAATGACATCAGTGAGGACAGAGGAAAAGGTCACACTGAATGCAGCCTTTATATTGACTTGTAAGAACAAGAACAGACCACGGAATAGAGCAGACGGTCCCATTCAATCATTTATTTTTTTTACTTCAGTTATTTTAAGTCACAATATATCCAAGGTGACGAGTGTCAGCTCAGCCTCGCTGCTGCACAGACGCGGTTCGGCCACCAGGGGTCGTTTTGAATTCTAAGTGACGGTGACACGCAGCGCTCGGCAACGCAGAGGAAGAGACGGCAGACACCGCACCTTCGACCAAGGTAAGCGAACAAAGACAACTGCGGGGAGACTGGGCGAGTTGGCTCAAAGACGACACGTCGGCCGGTTTCTTTGGGCCAAGTGTCCGAACAAGTGAGCCGTCAGCGCGCTCGGCCGCGGAAGCGTGCTCGTTCAAAACAAACGACTCGACGGTGTTTGAGCAGATAAGTGGCTAACGTCGACGAGCTAACTTTCCCCCACTGCCGTTCGCTCCGGGGAACTTCGGGTTGTCAAGTTCGGGCGAATTGAGATCGACATTTCCCCACGAAAGCTCACGAAATAAACTTCTCCACGACGAGCAAGAGGGTGGAAGAGCCCTCCACCAAAACCCGGAGGTGTTTCATATCGGAACGAAGCATCCGCTTTCATTTCGCACCTTCTCTGTTTGGGCTTCGCGCAATCAGGAACTTTAATGGCTAGCTGTGCTAAGCTAACGCCTGTGCTGTGTTTCGTTGAGGCTGTACGGTGGTGGCGGGTTCGCAGAGGCGACGCGACCGATGACGACCGAGCGCGGTCGTAACACGTATCACCGTGTGTCGCGGAGGTAACGAATGACTGCGTCCCCCCTGGAGGACGACACGAGGAGCCGGTGCAGCTGGGATCAGACGAGGGATCCAGGAGATCATCCTCCTCCGTGTCCGTCCTCCTCTTCTCTCTGAGGTCCGGACTGTTCGAACATGCTCCCCTGGCGATATTCACATTCAATATCTCGGGTTTTTCACACAAGTTTGCGACTGTTTGAGATTTTCACAGAACAATAACAGTTCCCAGTGTCGTCATCAGTGAAATAATATGTCAGCATGTTGCGATCAGATGTCACTTCCTCGCTCTCTGAAAATAAACACGCACGTCACTTCCTGTCCACAAAGGACCCAGTCTATAACTGTGTTCCGACTGTGGAAGGCAAAGGATTGGATCAGGTTGTGTCTGTGGCAGCAGCTGCTGGGGATGGACACATCAGTCCCAGTCATATTCATACTGGCCGTCAGAAAGTCCATATGGGTTTTAATCTGCCCGTTGTTTTCTCCCTTATTCGTCTCACTCTTTGGTTTATTCAACTTCTGTCAAGAGTTTCAAATGCTATCACAAGTTCTCCACACTATAATGGAAATAGTGTCTAATGTACTGCAGCAGACGGATCCTGTTTGTACCGTTTCCCTCAGCCCCTCACTGGTTTACCCCGTGTTTCTGCAACCCTGGTCTCATACCTGAATTAGCAACATTCCTTTAACAACTACAGATATGAGCCCAGTGATGCACCAGGAAACCCTATTTTAAAATTCCCATTCATGCCAACTGCATGATCTATTTTTTTTCTTTCTGCATTGTATCCCTTCCAATTATACATCTCACTTCTTGCTTTTGCTAATACTAATAACCAAAAGGCAATAATACAGAAATGCCAAAAGCTCTGTTTTAGGGCTGGGCGATATAGCCTATAAATAATAATGCAATATATTTTGTTATATTTTGATACACGATATATATCGCAATCTTTTTTAAATCTCCTCTAAAGCACTTCATAAGTTCACAATTTAACCCTTTGATGCAAACAATCACACCAGTATGATGATTCTAGTAGTGCCTGAAACCTAATACATGTCTGTATTAAAACATTCTTTATCTCAAATTATAATAATTTATTGTTTCTCTTGGGACCATTTTAAACTTCAAACCAAGTCTCATGCCGGCGCCTTCACAACATTTTACGTGACAATTTGTTGTCGAAGTTACTCTGTTTTGGTTGGTTATTATCTGTAACATATTAAAACTACCGTGTTGACATTTGTCTCGTGTGTGTACTTCCATACTCCCACTGGCAACCACAGTGCACTAGAAGTACTTGCATGTTGCAGTCAAAACGTTCAGTGTCCAATGATGGACAGCTCAATGTTGACCCTTTTTTGGCGAAGTAGCGAGAGGGGGAGGGTCCATCAGCGTTTTTTAATTTTTTTCTGAAAATGTGGGCAGAGGAAGGAGATGTCGTCAGTGTCGGCGGCGGTGCGATTTCCATGTCACATGACACAGGGTGCAACGCACAAGAAAATAAAGCGTTCATTTTTAAGTCAAGTGAGCGAAGCAGCTGGTAGATATTTTTGGTGGGCAGCGATCGTGGTCACATGTTGTAATCTCCCTTCAGTCGTGTTTTACTCTGAGACAGCATCACCCTTATACTGTTTACATGGTGTACAACGTGTTAGGGTGCTGACTGCAGTGTCTGCTTTGACACACTACGTAAATCTAGACAGAGTTAAAACTCCCCCCGTCTCACAGAAGGACTCTGCTGTCACTGCTTGCACAAATCCGATTTCATCATCATTTCTTCATAACTGGATTGTCACAATGTTATTGCTTCGCTCGGGCAGCACAGCCAGCAGCTTTCCTTCCTCTTTCTCTGGGCCAGCCAGCATTGTATTTTATTACATTTAATAGAGCCGACTGCAGTCTACTCCGCTGCCTCCTACAGCTCTCCATCATCCCATCCTGCTGCAGCGTGGACATGCTCGCCACTCACTGTCGTCTTTTGTGTTTTTTCAGGTAAAGCATGGCAATGACCGGCCAGAGCTCGTGCTCCTCCATGAGTAACCACACAAAGGAGCGGGTCACTATGGCCAAAGTGACCTTGGAGAACTTCTACAGCAACCTCATCGCCCAGCACGAGGAGAGAGAGATGAGGTAACATCCACAGCTCTCACGTCTGCACACGCTTTCTGCACTCTGATGTGTTGATCACATTCATGTTTTACTTACAGGATGATCCACTGTGTTCTTATGAAACTAAATGACCTATCAACAAAACAAAAGAAAATACAGTAATCTTACCTGCCTCCCTGAAAAAATGGCTACTCGCCCCAACGCTACCAGGACTGCTCTGTTCAAAAAGCTTATCTATGTACAATATTTCACACCGATTCAAACTCTAACACAACTAGGGATGAAACAGTTTCTGGTTTCACGGCAAACCACGGTGAAATTCCCGACGGTTAGTTCTACCGCTTCAAATTTTAATTATCGTTAAAACCTTGGTTGACTACTGCGGTAGATTGCCCGAGTAAATACTATCCAGCTCAGTTAGCAACAGTCTCCCAGACGCAGGCGCAGCCGCGACGTGGATTTGTTGTGGATCCGAGTCGCACTTGGGAGCCGTTCTTTTTATTTATTTTACTATCATGCTCATCTGTCCTAACCCACGCACTCCCTTTGACGACAGAGAGAATCAGTCAGTCATCAGAGCGTCATGTTGTCGAGGTTTAGCGCAGAACACCACTTTGAGTTTCAGCTGCCTGCACCGAGAGGGAGAGACCGAGAGAGAGAAAGCCGGTGGTCGAGAGAGCTACAGAGTGAACGTGGCGTCAATGAGGACTAATAATAGAACCAGAGTTTCATTTATTTTAAATCTGATTGTTTCCTGGTATTTTTTTTTCTTTTTCTTTTCCTTTTTTTCTTGAAAAAAAAAGAAAGAACCATGAGCCGTTCTTCTGAAAGGTTTATGTATTGGTACTTTATATATCCTTTTTTTCTCTCTTTTTCCATCATATCTTAACAATACTGTCAAATACTGACAACCGTGATCATTTTGGCCACTATAACCGTGAAGTTAAATTTTCATACCGTTACATCTCTAAACACAACACACTAAGGCACAGCACAGTCTGGCTGGAAGTCAGGCAGAGAGAGACTGGGGTGCGGCCAAACTGTCAAATTTGCTCAGGAAGTTTCCCAAATCTTGAAGTGACCTGGAAGTATTTGATCGGCAGCCATGATAAAAGCTGTTCGTCTAAATGTTTAGGAAAGGTGCTTCAATGCTTCCTTTCCTATCTCCTTTAGCATAGGGTACACTGGACCTTCATATGTGAAAAGAAAGGAGATATAGACGCCCCACAATTCATGCGCTAGCGATATTTAACGTGACGTGCCATGCACGAACTTAAACGATTAAATCCGAATTAGAAGAGTATGAATATGCCCCAGGAGTGACGCACTTTATCATGTAAGTTACTGTTACATATGAAGCATTTACATCTGATGTCACATGGTGGAATAACACTGAAACATGCACCGTTTTTGTAGTTCATCTTCAGAATTGTTCAGAAACATCGCGTGATGACGTAGTTTAGTTTAAGTGAAGTCGGATTCTCTGAGCAGCGCTGTCTGCTTTTCCTATGAGTCCTATGAATCCTCCTTGACACCTTTCCTTGACCTCAGGACGTTTTCCACTGAGGTCAAAGAAGAGTAGATAGAAAGGACAATCTGAATCCACCCTGTCACCACCAGCAGGCATCCTGGCTGTCCAATCACCATCTCTAATCACCACCTGAAAAATCATATAGAGAGACACAGAACAGGAGCAGTACCTCCCTTTGGCAGGGAGGGTAAACAGCACATGGAACATTCAAATACACATAACTCCATATGAATCCCATGGTCATTATAATTTCCCTGCAATAACAACAACAACAAAAGTGTGCCTGTAGCCACATCCTTCTTCTTCTCAGGGGGTCTACTGAGATTCACTCGTCAAATGGAAAATCTACCTGCATTTGATGAAGGAAGTCAGACAATTTAACTACTATGAGCTAAATCTGACCTAGACACAGGTTTTATACATGTGTTGTAGGTGTTGCACTTCTGGTGGTTTGTTAAAATAAATTTGGTGCTCACACGAATTCCAGTGATACATGCACTTAATGGACCTTTTACCTGGTTTGGTACAATATACTCCATACCTACCTGCCTACATCTCATATACACTCACCTGCCATTTGAACACACTGTACCTTACAGTTTAACAACATTGCTTGTTTTCATATTTGGTGCGCTGCAGCAAACCCCAACGCTCTTTGCCTAGAAAATGTGCATTTTAAGTCCCAAATGTCATGTGGCTGTGAAACAATAATGATGGTCCGATTGTCTTTTCAGACAGCAGAAGCTGGAGAAAGTGATGGATCAGGAGGGCTTGGCTGATGAAGAGGTGAGTGACAGACATCTGCACTGTGTCTGTGGAGATTCCCATTCATCCCAAGGCCACTGAATCAGTTGCAACTGGACAAGATTGTTGAAGATGGTTCGCCTCTCATCCATGAGCTGAAGAAGAATTGCCTCCTGATTTAACGTCTGCACTGTTTCCCATAATTCTTCTGATGTATTGTGCTTGTAACATTATTGTGAAATGATTTCTTTACAACAAAAATAGTGGTTATAAGAAAATGAGCATTCTTCCATTTCGAGCTGTTTCACTGCCGTGACAAGAAGTTAAATTCCCGGAGGGACTGTAATTCAGTGGAGAGATGGATGATGCTAAGTAGTAAGTGTGCATCACACAGAATTGTGTATTCAAAAATGGGGTTTGTGCTCTGCAGAAACGTATCCGGCGCTCTCAGCACGCACGGAAAGAGACAGAGTTTCTGCGTCTGAAACGAACTCGACTGGGTCTGGAAGACTTTGAGTCGCTGAAGGTCATTGGCAGAGGAGCTTTTGGAGAGGTAAAAACCGAGAGGCACATTTTGACTGGGCGACAACGTAGTTACTGGTTAATTCTAAAAAACTGCCCTTTGCTGTTTACATGGTGAAGATGACACTGGTGACATCATCAAGGTTCATAGACTTCATGACGCAATATCACACAAATATCTAAGAAGATAAAATTATGACAATTTGTAGTTAATCACCTCAACTGTGACATCACAGTGTCCTGTCAAAGCACTTTCCTGGCCTTTATTCACCATAACGCAGAGACAGAAGAGGAGTCTGTGAAAATATGTCACATCTGGTCCGAGGCTGAATAAGTTGTACAGATGTGTGTGAATATAGTCTCCAAGTAAAGACGACGTGTCTATCACTGGAAATGATTCACAAGAATCTTACATTCAAGATTCAAGGTTTATTGTCATGTACACAGTAAAACATTAGTTCGAGGCCACTGTCAGTTTAATATAGATCAATATATGGGTTTGCAGATAAAATCAGCCTTTCACATACATATCCGTATGAGCGTTAATGTTTGCTGATGTGCGCCGATATAATTTTTTTAAATTTTACAGCATAAATAATGCAGAAATGATTTACATTTTACATTAAAGAATTGTTAATTTTCTTTCTTCAAGTTCTCGATATTTTTATCTATAGTTGTTCATAGTCATGTATATGGTTATATAGTAAAACATCAAGTCTCAGTTACACTTCTTTGTATATCTGTATCCCTATTGGTCGGGCTCTAGTTTGGTACAAGCTCACAGTGTTTGCCTCCAGGTTCGTCTGGTGCAGAAGAAAGACACCGGTCACGTCTACGCCATGAAGATCCTCCGCAAAGCTGACATGCTGGAGAAAGAACAGGTGAGGCAGCAGCACACACGCACACACACGCACACACACGCACTGAAACGCTGCTGCTGCTTCTTTTGGACAGTTTTGAGCCTGTGTGTCGATTCATGTCTGTTTCTGTGCGTTAGGTCGGTCATATCCGCGCTGAGCGTGACATCCTGGTAGAAGCAGACAGCCTGTGGGTGGTCAAGATGTTCTACAGCTTCCAGGATAAGATGAACCTCTACCTGATCATGGAGTTCCTGCCTGGAGGTGTGACCCTCTAAGCGACAACTCGATCATTTAAAAAAACAACAACAACATCCATTTCTATTGACTGTGACTCTGACTGTGGTCTCGGCTGTTGTGCTGCAGGAGACATGATGACCTTGCTGATGAAGAAGGACACTCTGACAGAAGAGGCCACTCAGTTCTACATAGCAGAGACGGTGCTGGCCATCGATTCCATCCACCAGCTGGGCTTCATCCACCGAGACATCAAACCAGACAACCTGCTGCTGGACTCCAGAGTAAGTCCTGCTTAAAGTCCCCCTCCACTCAAAACTGTGTTTTTCTTCTGTTCCGGTCCTCTTTATGTCTCACATTGACTAAAGGGACTTGTATCTGATCACATGTTGTCACTATAGAGGTGTTTTCACATTCCTCTCCTGGAGGAGGAGATTTCTGTACCACTTCTCTGCGATTTGGAATTCAAACGAATCCTGTTCAAGCTAGAAGTCCGTACGTCGCTGTCGAAATATGCAAATGTGAGGCAAAGAAACCGGAAACTTCCAGTGCAGCAGAGGCAGCGCATCCACGAGAGGGCGGCAGGTGTGTCAGCAGAAAGTTAGCGTTAGCATTAGCAGTTGGGGAAATTTAATGGCTGAATCTCGCCGACGTTGCCGTTTGCCATATTGTTAATCACATTCTTCCAGCGGTCAACCCAGCATGAGCACTTGTGGTGGGCGGGGCCTGTGTTATTTGCATATCATGAAAATTCATAGTCTCAGAATTCCTCAGTGAGGGAGAGAGAGTGGATTGTTTCCAGCCCCATTTCAGAGGGTTTTTCAAACTTTTTTGGGGTAAACAATGTTAAACAAAATATAAGGCATAGCAGATTACCCCATCGCAGAAGCAAAAAACCCTATAATATATAATAAAACATCATCAAACAACAACAGTTAGTTGTTCAGTTGTTTGTAGCTAAGCTAACGAGGAAGTCATTGTTACCTGGGAGAGGTAACAGTCCAAATCATCCCGCTGTAGGAGCAGACTTGTGTTTTGATGTCCTCACTGGATCCTTCACGTTGTGTGTCGTCTCACACAGCAAACAAAGAGACGACATGTAATGACACCCACATTACAGGGACTGTGGATGCTACAGTCGCTGCTGCAGAGCTCAGGGCCCCCAGCCTCCCGTCAGCATGATGACTCAGAGCAGCCCCTCTGCTTACCCTCCCCAGTCTACACGTGTCAGTGAACGTACTGAAGTATAATCTGTTTATGATGATGGCGGTGGAGACTGCTTCCAGTATGGGCTGGTACTGTGTGCTGCAGACTCCAGTGTTATGTGTGTGTGCGTGGTGTGTGTTGTGTTTTTCCAGGGTCACGTGAAGCTGTCAGACTTCGGTCTGTGCACTGGGCTGAAGAGGGCTCACCGAACTGAGTTCTACAAGAACCTCAACCACAGCCTGCCCAGTGACCTCAGCAAGCAAAGTCAGGAAACCACTTTTCTTTTTATTTCACCTGTAGTCTGCATGCAACCTTAGCCGCTCACATTCAGAACATATTCAGATTCTTCATGCGTCAGCGTGGCTCCGGCTGTTAATGCTGCGCTGCTCCGTCTCCACAGCCTTCCAGAACATGAACTCCAAGAGGAAAGCAGAGACCTGGAAGAGGAACAGGAGGCAGCTGGTAGGACTGACACATAGGATTACACCATTCTCTATTCTGCTCATATTTTGTAAGAGCATGCTTTTCATCCACGTTTATTAAATTTCAAATCAATTTTATTTGTATAGTGCCAAATCACATCATACATTATCTCAAGGCACTTTACATAGTGCGGTCGAGACCTCACACATTACAGAGAAACACAACATTTCCCACAATGAGCAGCTTTGAGACTGTGGAGGAGAAAAAACTCCCTTTTAACAGGAAGAAATCTTTTGTGCTGCGTTCACACCGGTCGCGGTGTGAATTTCAGCGTCCCTCTGCTCGCACGAGTTTGGTCGCAAGCAAACATTTGTGCTTACTTGCGTCATTCGCGCAAATATTTGCTCGTTCTTCCTTCCACTTTCTCTGACAAACACACAGACAAAGACACACACACACACACACACACACAGAGTTAAACATGTTCATCTAAACTGTTAAAGGAAAAACAATGTCAGACAGGAATGTTGATGGCAAAGCTACACAAAGCAGTTGAGCTAACTGGGCCTAACTAGCTAGTGTCAACTTCCTCGTTCACTTCCTACTTCTTCACCAACGTCACAATACAAATATCAACCCGGTCGCGTCACGCGGATATGTCGCTCGAGTTCAAAGCGCTGCGTTACGCTTGCCATTCACATCACCCGACTCAGTGACTCGAAATGTGCATCTTTGCATTGACTCTGTATGTGATTTACCCGCACAAAAAAATTGGCATCGCGTCTGCTCGGGTGTGAACGCACCATCACAGAACCTGACTCATTTGTGAACATCTGCCTCGACCAGGGAGAGGAGAGAAAGAGAGAGAGAACAGTTGCTTTAAGCTCTGTCAGACTAATTCTTATGATTCTAATATTAATATTGTCACTTATAGATGCAATGGCCTTGTTAATAATAATAACATTTTTTCGATCCTTTAGCTTTGGAGTCAGATTCCAGCACAAGGAGAGAGATAAAACACAGTTAGTGACATGTAATGTAAATACACGGGGGCAGAGAGAGAGATATTAATGTAGTAATATTTGAGAACTTACTGCACAGTTAAAAGAATAACTGTCTATAATACACCTAAATGTTTTTCCCAAAAAGGAATAATGCAACTAGTCAAGAAAATGATTTGAATTGTGCGTCATCTTCATGAATATGGACCGAATACTTAAGAAGTATAAAAAAATGAATGACTGATCTCAAATGGTTCAGTTTATTGACTCAACCCTTCAAAACTGCTTCACAGGCTCTAAAACAAACATTGCTACACTTTCCTATAACAAAGATAGGGTCCAATAGCATCTAATGAATCTTCTCTAATCCATTTAGGTTCGGCTTTTATTAAAAATAAAATAAGAATAATTGAAGCACAAAAAGTACCCTTCAATGAGATCAACACATTTGAACTACAGAACTGTTGTAATACAACAAACACACACTGTTGATACAAACTGAAGACAAAGAGATGTGACACAGTAGGATTGTGTCTCTGTTCAACTACAAAAACACTATTAAAGATTCATGTCATTATAGTACTTTTTTTATTTTTATTAAGGGTCATGCTAAACACTGCTCGTCCATGTCGTCAGGGAGCAGAGTGGGTGTGGTCAAGTCATATTTGATTGATTGACAGTGACCTGGAAACAACACCAGAGTTGTGTCTTTTAATCTCTATTCAAATGATGTTAAATCCTATTTTGGAAGAAAAACACAATTCTACAAACATCTGTGAAAAATTATATTTTCATGCAAACGCTCATTGCTCATAAGAAGAAGCTTACTGGGAAACTTTATTTTCGGGGCTTTGTAATTTTAGGTATCAATTTTTTCACCTCAACATATCTTTCAAAAATGTCCTGAATCATTTTCTAGTTTTGACTGGTGTGTTTAACGGTATCTCCCTGTCAGGCCTTCTCCACAGTGGGAACCCCAGACTACATCGCCCCAGAGGTCTTCATGCAGAACGGGTACAACAAGCTCTGCGACTGGTGGAGCCTTGGCGTCATCATGTACGAGATGCTGATAGGTAATGACCACCTCATCTACTTCTGGGAGTTCCAGGGCAGGCCCGATGTTGTGGGAATTAGGACGGTTGTGTCTTTGTGATCTGCAGGTTACCCCCCGTTCTGCTCCGAGACGCCTCAGGAGACGTACAGGAAAGTGATGAACTGGCGAGAGACGCTCACCTTTCCCCCAGAAGTTCCCATATCAGAGAAGGCCAAAGACCTCATCCTCAGGCAGGACCCGGCCTCCTTCACTCTCACATGTCCCACAGTAGACACCTGAACTAAGTGGGTTGTATTGCGTTGCTGAGTGTGTGTGTGATAGTAACACAACTTGTGTTGTGAGCAGGTTCTGCTGTGAGGAGGAGAACCGGGTCGGGGCTGTCGCTGTGGAGGAGATCAAGTCCAATCCTTTCTTTGAGGGCGTGGACTACGACCATATCAGGTAAGGACCGTCATTGCTCAACTAGAATTTTTGTACTTTTCTGGCGGCATCTGGTGGTGAAGTTGGAAACCGCAACCAAATTAGCGAGCAACAGGGGACACTTTATGGCACCGCACCACTGATTCCATTTCCGGTTTCCGTCATTGTTTGAAAATTCAAGGCGAACGCGGCGTATTCTGGACCGTTTTGTTCAACAACCGTATTCAACACGATGTAGCAAACATGGAGACTCACACGGAGGTCGGGTCCACCTCATGTTACTATATTTAACTCATTATACATATATGAACACATAGTTAAGGACAATATATTCAATTTCTGTGTGAAATGGAATAATTGATGGAGTGGATGCTGATTAAGGGAGAAGTATTTATTATAAGAACTCAATATTGAGGAGACTTCCGGTTCGCTACACAGATCAACAGGTTCACAGTGTTTGGCGTCCCAAGATAGTCTGCCCATCCCTGGTCTCTAGTGTATTTAACTAACGAAAATTCCTCAACTAAGTTCTTTTAAATATTACACACTGTAGCTTTAAGATCCGGATCCTTCAGGACCAACTAAAAGCCACACCCTCTTTCCAACTTGTAGGTCTGTACTTCAACCTCCTCCATTAGGAAGTGATTTCTCTCCGGCAGCGAACTTGCCGGTCCAATCACAAGCGATTATCTGATGATGGTCTCACGTGTTGGACAAAGCAACATTTGACTTGTCTCTGTTCTCCAGGGAGAGACCTGCTGCCATCCCCATTGAGATCAAGAGCATCGACGACACATCTCACTTCGATGAGTTCCCTGACTCCGATATCCTCACACCAACAGGTACTCTGCCTCTACCTGATAAACACTGTTCATATTTCCGTGCCTCTGCTGAGAAAAGCTTTAAGCCCCTTCCTTCCTCCTCCTCCTCCAGCCACCCCGGTGTCCAACCAGACTGAGGTGGATCTGAAGAACAAGGACTGGGTCTTCATCAACTACACGTACAAACGCTTCGAGGGCCTGACTGCCCGGGGAGCCATACCGTCCTACATGAAGTCAGGCAAGAGATGAGCCCCGTCACACTTGGCTTTCATCCAACAGCTCCATGAAACCCCCACGAGTCGTCCAAGCCCCCTGCTGTCTGAAGACCCTCAGCCCCGAGAGGAGAGCGCTGCCTGTTCTCCGTGTTGCCTGACCGAAGAGGATTCTTATCGCGCAGGAAATTTGCAAATCACAAAGGGGCTCAAACACATCCATTGCTTTCCACTGTAGGAACCGCTGCCTTCAACTCTGCAGGTCTTCTCCTCCTCTGATGCTCGAGGGAAACCTTTTCTACTTCCCGCTTGTACCCGAGAACACAACTGTGGGATTGAGTGATTGTGATTTTCGCCACTTGCCTTTTTCCCACCAGTGGATGCAGTGGGATGTCCTCACCCCCGACACCAGCATCATGGACATTCCCTCTCGACGGACCGGCACCAGACTGTCAGACCTCCCGGGGGGTCTCCACTCCACTCACTGCTTTATGTTGACTCGTCACTTGAGGTGAATCAGGTGCTCTTCAGGGAATCTGTCCACGTGTCTCCGTAGAGACAACCCAACCAAAGACTCCTCCCACTCCCGCCGTGTCCCTTTAGAGACTGACGCTCATTGTGAAAATGAGAATGATGATGCATTTTGTGGAAGCGACGTACGACAAAGAGTCTTGTTACATTAACGTTACGTTCACCTACCTTCAGCACCTTATGTGACGTTTGATCAGAGCTCAGCACAAGTCAGGCCCGCCGCTCGTCGGTGCATTACAACCCGTGTCCACACGAGGGCAGTGAGACGCCGTGTCCCCACACGTCTCAAACATGTAACACATCAAACTAATGCTGTTTCACCAGATGATACATTAGTGTCGAGCCTCTGCATTAATGTTACGCAGCAGAACGACTGGGAATTTGTGTAAGAAAAATTATTCCTGATTTGAAAACCTCCCGCCTCGTGAGGATGAATAATAGTCTCGTGACAAAATGGCTGATTTCTAACGATCCCGTTCAGGCCGTCAATCCCCCCGTTTCACTTGTCCTGCAGCTTCTCGTTTTCATCCACCACCTGTGCTCCAGCTGCTGCGTTCACAGGACGTCAGAATGTTTCGTTCGATAAACGTATGAATTTTTGTTTTATACATATATATATATATATATATATTTTGATGTGTAATAGCGCGGTGGTTCATTCCTGAGGTCGAGCAGTGTGGAGGGTCTTTTAGCGTCGCTTCTGTCCGGTTGTTGCTCTGAATGTGTTTCATCGTTGTTGTCGTCGTCGTTGTTTTTATAGTTTGTTTCTCCTCCACGACGCAGCGGAGCGTCCGGGAGCACAGGGCTAAACTTGTTCCGGTGAACACAATATCCAAAATGCTGTCATTTAAAATGAATGTAAACTACATTTTATCAAGTCATGGAGAATTTATTTTATTCTTCTTTCTTTTTTTGCCACAATATTTCTAAAAATGCTGTTTGTGTGAATGTCATCTTCTCCCTGACACACGAAGCCGATCTCGTCCGTCTGCAGGGACAAATATGAAAATGTCAGTTGCAGCTTTTTTTCTTTTATTTCCTTTTCTGAAGTCAAAATTATGATACCTACTGTGACAATATTAACACCATAGATGTAATCATTTAGACTCTTACATGGTAAGTCTTTTAGGGTACAATGGTAAGGTTTCTAATTGTAAATTAACGGCAATTCTTTTTTCATTTTTGGCAAATTATGGCTGACTTACATAATCTGAACTCAGCAAGTCAGAATTTTTAGTTTATATAACATTTTTAAATTACATAATACATGTCTTTGACTTCAATTTGTCAAAATATATTTTTAAACTTGGGCTTGACAAGTCTGAATTGATGACATTGACTAAGAATATATTTTAGATATAGTTTTAACTTTTAAGAAGATAATGGTCAAGTGTTTTATAATTGTGACTTTAGAAAAAATGTCATTTAGTTCTGTCCGATTCCTGATTTGGGCTTTTTTTCTCATTCCCAACAATTCATCATGTTTTCCTGTTTGTGGCAGCGACGAGCTTCCGTGTGCACCAGCGCAGTCTGAAGGTTTCTCTTCGTCTCCAGGTAGCAAGTAGACGAAGCTCCGCATATTGTCACATGTCGTTAGAGAAGCACACACGGAGCTTTTTGTTCTTCGACTCTTGATGCAACGCTCCTGCATGCTCTGACCACGAGAGTCAGATTAGAGCAGAAGAGCAACATGGCGTCATCGATGATGCCGCTGGATGAGTGGGTGAGGATGTGAGGATGTGAGGATGTGATCATGGTCAGGAAAAACAATGCAATGTTCGACACTGTTGTGTCTGCAGGCGATGCTCAGACGTGTGTGTGTGTGTGTGTGTGCGCTGTACCACCTG
This sequence comes from Scophthalmus maximus, assembly GCF_022379125.1. Lineage (NCBI taxonomy): Eukaryota > Metazoa > Chordata > Actinopteri > Pleuronectiformes > Scophthalmidae > Scophthalmus > Scophthalmus maximus. Next base: position 28,434,785 of record NC_061517.1, read on the forward strand.
AGAGTGGGGGGGGGGGCTTGTTCGGGATGGTGGGTGTACATTATTTAAACCACTGTTCTCTCTGTGGCGTGTGGCTGGTTTTTGTTTTTTTTCAGTTTTTTTCTGCTATTTGACAATGAATTACTCTGCACTTACCGCGTTGTGTTGTCTTCCTTCACATCTGAGCTCCCTGACCGGGGGTCCGTCAAGAGGATGTCCAGGAATCAAACCATTTTTAAAAACAACAGTAAAGGGCAGCATTACGCTGTACAGTGAACAGCCTCCCGGAAACTGGTCAGAAGAAGATACCACATCATTTAGCCATAATGTAGGTAGCTCTAACATTTACAGAAGAAAAATCGTAGTGACATTTCAAAGTAGAGCACATCCCTCTGCCAGGGCCCAACAGTTCCCTTGTGGAACCACATTTATATCTGCTAGACCCAGGTTTCTATTTGGATCTGCACCACATTGCACATACTCACATATGTCCCCTAAATATGCCTGATTTTTTTTTCATCAATATCCATGAATTATTCCCCGGGAAATTGGTAAATGTTTTTTAAAAAGCGCCCGTCTCGCAATATTCAAGTGATAAAAAAAGTTCCTGGATCTGCTGCTTTGTTCGGCTCCGCCTCAGAATTCAACGGCTTCTATGTCGGCTCAGTGTTGTGGGAATGCGTTCTGTAGTTTTTGCGTAATCCTGCTGACAAACTACAAAAATAACTTCCTGAGTGGAGGTAATAAAAAACTTGCACATTTAATTAGTTATGCTTCAATCCCACTGAGGGGTGAACGTGGCTCACGAGCGTGTGGCACTTTTTGGGGGTTCAAAAGTTTGGAATCCCCTGATCCAGAGAAGGACACTGGACCGGCAGGACCGGCAGGACCGGCAGGACCTTCAGGACCTTCAGGACCTTCAGGACCTTCAGGACCAGGGGGTGAGTCCAGGCAGACCCCCCGACAGTGGACCTGTTCTGAAACTGGCCGAGTTGAAACCACCTTGAAAGAACTTGAACTGAGTTCTGTCTGGTCAGAAGAATGTTTTATAAAAACATGCATCAAATACCTACTGTATATCACAGACTAGCTGTATATCCTATTCAATATGCACATTTTGAAAATCATATTACAAAATTAAGTACAGACTTATTAATCTTGTTTCCTGTTCATGTAAGATTATTAGTTCAACCACGTCCACCGAAGGAGATTATGTTTTCAAATTGGCCGTCTGTTTACATCAAAACTACAAAATGGATTTCCATGAAACTTTGGAGAAGATGAAGAACCCATTCATTATTATTGGGGAGGATCCGGACAAAGGGACGGATCCAGGAATGTGTCATCACTTTCTTTAACGTTGAGGAACTGTCGACGGAGGTGTGCTGCTTCAAGGTCATTTTCATATGTTTTCATAAAGTCAGGTAATGCATTCAGTATTAGTTTGACACGACCATCACTGTCGTGAAATGATCAACACTGGGCAGCAGGGCACAACATGAAGCAGAAACACTGGTCGCCTAAGCATTAGTGAATGGCTCATTAATAAAGGGTGCCTTATTAGAAAATCAGAGCCTTTAGGAAGGCGTTTTATTTCAGTAACAGCCGAAGGGAGAAAGAACGAGTGGAACAATCACAACACGGTCCACGAAGAAACAGGACGAGCGACAGCCGGAACACGAACGTCCGAACATGAACGTAAGAACATGAACGTCACATGAGCGCAGCCTTCAGGGAACACACACACCAACAGGAACATGTCGGTACAGGTTAAAACATTTTTGGGTGATGGAATAAAAAAAGTTATAGCAGTTAAATATTTTAAAAACATTTTAAAAAAGGACGGAAAAGGAAAACCAAAAACTTGAGGTATAAAAGTAAAATTTAAGACTTATACACCTACACATTTAAAGATCAGGTAACCCTGTGTCAGTGTTTACTGTCATCTGTATCACACACACACACACACACACACACACACACACACACACACACACACACACACACACACACACACACACACACACACACACACACACACACACACACACACACACACACACACACACACACACACACACACACACACACACACACACACCACGTAGACCCAGATTTTTTAAACGTGGGCCGACCCACTAAAAATCGGAAAACAGTGTAGTGACAGGTAGCGGTACAGATGGTGGGTGCATGCGATGAAACAAAGAAGAACAACAGTGTAGTAAACGACAGGAAGCAGCCAGCATGGGAGCCACTGCGGTACCCATGAGCCTCAGCAGCTGTTGCTATGGAGAGGAGGCCATGGCGTCAGTCGGAGCGTCTGTCCTCATCCCCCACTGAAACCAGACCGAAGCTTCTGTCACGAAAAGTTCATCCGATGATGATGACGTCAGTCGTGGAGGGAGGGCAGGGAGGTCACAGGCACCCGACGGAAGAAGAGGCTGGACCCTCTGAAGAGGTGACCCTGCAATATTGATCATTAATATTACTATAATGCTTTGTTGATGACAAACTTACAGAAGGAGGAGGAAAGAAAAACCCCCTTTAGCATTTTGTGGAAATGACGAGAAAAAAAATCGAAAATGTCGAGAATAAAGTGGAACTAAAGCTGAGGAAGATGTTTTTTCTCATTAATGAATAATGATTAGAAAATCAAATGGGACTCCTCTGGTCCATCAAATCAAGTTCTTAAGAGTATTTTTGATATACAAAATCTAAAAGAAATCTCACTCAATTCCAACTTTATTTTTATTTTTTTTTCAGATTATTTTTTGGGGCTTTTAACGTCTTTCATTTGACGGGACAGCGAGGAGAGAGAGGAGAGAGAGGGGGGAAGACATGCAGCCAATGGTCACAGGTCGGATCTGAACCCTGGAGCTCTGCGTCGAGACATAAACCTGGATGTTCATGTGCCTGCTCGATCCACTGAGCCTCGCTCCAACTTGATTTTCTCTGCATTTCAACTTTATTCACGAAATGCAACAAAAAATCTTCGCATCATTATCAGCATCAACTGAGTTGGAATATACACTGGGCCCTGTCCTTCTACTTCCTCTGGTGTCACGCGTGTGCTCCAGTAGAATCCAGTCAGAGGTGCGAGGTGTGAGTCTCGTACCTTGAGGCTCAGGTGATTCCAGCAACGCAGCCAGGACTTGAAGACGGGAGAGCGAGGAGGAAGACCTGCAGCCAGACTGACGACACGAAGCACGACCAATCAGACGTCAACATCAGGACGGCGGCCGGGGTTCTACAACTACCAGTAACTGGATTCTATGTTCACAAGAAGAATTCATACGAACGGATTCTTCTTGTTCTGGAGTTCTCCCAGTCAAATACTAAACCACGATAACTAATTCAAACATTGAAATGCAGTTTGAAAGGTCGACTCACCCACAGTTGTTGACCGCCATGAGATCGGCCACCAACATGAACGGATACGTGAGAACGCTCACTGCGACCTGCGAAGAAAAACAAACCGAATTGACGAACCAGAGCAGTATTTTGAATCGCAAACGTAAAAAAGGTAGTGTTGAAACTTACGCCCATCACGAACTTAGTGTAGCTTCTCACTGCGGAGGCTTGACTGAACTGCAGCGGGAACACAAATAGAGAGGTGATTGACGTCTGTATCAGTACGTGTGGTGTTAGTATCGGCGAAGGGGGTCGGACTCACACTCTCGTCCACAGCGTAGGTATTGATGAGGTGAGACAGGAGGTTACAGCCCCACAGGAAGAGGAGCTCTCCCAGCATGTGGGGCATGAGGCCACTGCAAACACACAGGACACGGCTCAGACTGCGGAGTCGGAACGTTACCGAGTAAAAGAGTGAAAGGATAAAATCACTCACACGTAGAATCCAGCGACTCCCTCCTCCTTGAAGATGCTGGTGATACAACGGATCATCCCGCTGTGAACGGGACACAACGTCCATTCAAATGTGAAGAGAGTTTACAACAAAAAATGGAAAAAACCAACACGTGTAAAGGCTCCTACATGAATAAACGCTGATCCACTGATCTGACAGAAATGGTGGTTCTTTCACGTGACCCAGCTCGGAGTTGGAGTGGGTCTCTACGCTCCTCCCAGAGGAGAAGGTGGGCTGATGTAGTAATTCAAGTGGACAGCCCCAAGTTCAGGGGTGAACATTTAGAGATTGAAGAGCACATTCAGTTGTGGTCCGGGAGCAGGTGTGGACACGACATCAGCGATGGAGCCGCGACTCAGCTGACGTCCCCTGACAACAGGAACATCTGTACGGTCAGAATCAGCGCCGTCTAATGAGAGTCGCGACACCTCCGTTCACCCCAGTGGACCAGTTGTTTCCCAGCGATGGCGGATCATGGAGCCTCTCACTAGTTCCTGAAGTGAGCAGCAGCAGAATGGATCGTCTGTGTCGCACTTATGACGGGTGAGACGTTTAAATGATCAGATTGTATATTATCAGCACATCTGAATCAAATCAACATTCGCATTTAGGAATGTTAGTGGATTATAATTGATGTTTATTTATGATTATTTATGATTTAAAAAACGTGTTGACTAACTACATAACTAGATAGGCATGTCGGTCTGCTATATTGTAAATCAATACATTTAATGACTTCTAATTACCAAAAATCACAGTTCTGTCGCTCTGAATAATGGATTAGAATTGAGGAACTTCTAAGAACTTCCAGGAACTATCTGAAGTCTCCATCTTGGACCTCCGTTGTCGCGACTCTCATTAGACTGCTCTGGTCAGAATATAGAGCAGGGAAGTGGGAGGTGACCCCGAGTGGTCCCTGCAGACCTGTGATCGTCCTCTCAGGACGAACGTCACGGACGTTTTTCCACCGCTGTTGTCTTGTAGTTGCTACATGACAGCATGCTGCTGGTTCATTTGGGACTGTGCCGAGGCAGAGTGGCTGGACACACCCGGCGTTAGAGGCAGGGCAGCGCCGGGACGATGGGGTGTCGCCAAGCGGGCGGGGCAGTCACTCTGCGGTCGTTTACGCTGATATACCAGAAACGTGTCCATGTTGGAGCTGCTGCCTCCGTGTGTCACTGGTCACGAGCTGAACTTAGAGCAGACTTTGTTGAACTCCAGACTTTACATCCAAGACCATTTCCTCACAGCAGGACCCCTGACACGCTGTCACGAGACTACCACCTGGGTTGTATGTTATAGATATATCTGCTAAAAGTACGTTTAAATAATAATTTTTTCCGAAACCATCATTAAATGATCAAAATGATTTAAAGATGTGTTTTCTATGAATTGATATAACCCCCTGCGCCACAATCATAGAAATGTGATCAAATCCCACCTACTGTGTCCTGAAGAGGCAGAGATTCTAAATGGTAAACTTATGATAGTAATAATAAATGACCATATGAGAATAGAGCCTGAATGATATTGACATTTGTGAGTTTAAAAACCACCAACACCAACTTATTAACCAATATATATCTAACAGTGAAAACACACATTTCTGAAAAGGTCCCATCAGTTACAGTTATTATCATATTAGCCAGCATTTTTACCAGCCAGACTCTTTTTGCATGTGGACTCATTAGACAGATTTGGTCTAAGTTACAATCCTTTAGATTTGAATATTAAACACCCTTTTTTAAAATACTATGAACGTCAGCATTTTTTTCCTGAAATAGCCATTTAATGTATCAAAGTTGTGTGATCACTCTGTACACAGTGGTCGTCACTGACAGTAGCTGAGTCTGCTACTCACAACACAGATTTAAATTGTGTAACAATTCAATGCAATATAAAAAAAAATGCCTACGTATAACCTGTCATATAAATAAATCATTTTAAAATCCACAGTCTGACTATGCCGGCATGTTGCACCTCATACACAGAAAGTCACGGTTTCTCCAGAACGTTGATTTTGATTTTCACGCGATATTGAAATACTGATACGTCCGATTCCGACGTTACCCGTCCTAGGACTGAATCTCATATTGAAATATTGATAGGTCCGATTCCGACATTACCCGTCCTAGGACTGAATCTCATATTGAAATATTGATAGGTCCGATTCCGACATTACCCGTCCTAGGACTGAATCTCATATTGAAATATTGATACGTCCGATTCCGACATTACCCGTCCTAGGACTGAATCTCATATTGAAATATTGATAGGTCCGATTCCGACGTTACCCGTCCTAGGACTGAATCTCATATTGAAATATTGATAGGTCCGATTCCGACGTTACCCATCCTAGGACTGAATCTCATATTGAAATATTGATACGTCCGATTCCGACGTTACCCGTCCTAGGACTCAATCTCATATTGAAATATTGATACGTCCGATTCCGACGTTACCCGTCCTAGGACTGAATCTCATATTGAAATATTGATACGTCCGATTCCGACGTTACCCGTCCTAGGACTCAATCTCATATTGAAATATTGATAGGTCCGATTCCGACATTACCCGTCCTAGGACTGAATCTCATATTGAAATATTGATAGGTCCGATTCCGACGTTACCCGTCCTAGGACTGAATCTCATATTGAAATATTGATACGTCCGATTCCGACATTACCCGTCCTAGGACTGAATCTCATATTGAAATATTGATAGGTCCGATTCCGACGTTACCCGTCCTAGGACTGAATCTCATATTGAAATATTGATAGGTCCGATTCCGACGTTACCCGTCCTAGGACTGAATCTCATATTGAAATATTGATACGTCCGATTCCGACGTTACCCGTCCTAGGACTCAATCTCATATTGAAATATTGATACGTCCGATTCCGACGTTACCCGTCCTAGGACTGAATCTCATATTGAAATATTGATAGGTCCGATTCCGACATTACCCGTCCTAGGACTGAATCTCATATTGAAATATTTATACGTCCGATTCCGACGTTACCCGTCCTAGGACTCAATCTCATATTGAAATATTGATACGTCCGATTCCGACGTTACCCGTCCTAGGACTGAATCTCGTATTGAAATATTGATACGTCCGATTCCGACGTTACCCGTCCTAGGACTGAATCTCGTATTGAATTATAGATTTTTAAACTCCTTCATTTTGGGGTTACTAGCTATCACCTAGATAATCTAAATAATGATAGGAACTACTTATCCTTACGCCTGTCATATTCGTATATGAACTATGGCTCTGTAGATACAGTAGTGGCAGGTACAGGAGTGTGTTGCTATGGCGACGTTTATCACTGAGCGTGGGAAAATGATTCCAAGACTGAGAGAGATTGAGACGGATCGTCAGTATTCTAAAATCTTTGGATTCACGTCTGTTTCGACTTCAGTCTGGAAACAAATACTTTTCCATACTCTCTCTTCTTTTTTTCCAGACCTGGAAATGACTCAAATGAAATTCCGTACTTTTTGATACTGCGTAGGAACCCTGTATCAGAGTTCTAATGTCTTGCTGTTCATGCAAAGAAATCACTTCCTTTTGTGGTTGTCTTTTCCTAACTTTGATTGCTGCTCAACATTAATCATGAGCATTTAATGTTGTCGAGAAACCAAGGTTTTAAAGGAAATATCTGCATTATACCACGTCTTACCTGTACTTGACCTCTCTGCCAACAAACTGGGCCATACAGCGCACAGACATAACTGACAAAGAAGAAGAAACAACACATGATCAGTGAGGATGTGTCATTGTAGCACCAGAGAACCTTCATGACGTCAGTTTTCATATGTCATGAACATCGGTCAAAACAAGACATCAATGAACGCATTGTCGCAATTGTCAAATTTAACGATACAGTAGCTTCACAACTAATAAATGATGTAAATATTTCAGTTGCTTTTGCAGATGAGACAGAAGCTTCCGGCAGACACTGTCTGGTGGAGTGAACGTCGGCAACGTACCATGAAGAGGATGAGTGGCTACTCTGGACAGGCACTGGATGATCATCTCGTGTGAAGTCTGGAGAGATGGAAACAACAGTCTGAAAAGATTTGTTCCAAACATAAAGCGGTGAAATCAAATGTACAGTAACGGACTACATTTTTAAAGCTACTTTTCAAGTCTTATTGAGCAATTTACAGGACAAGTCACAGTCATCCATTCACACACATTCATACAGCGCTGCTAGGGTTGAGTGTCGTGCCCAAGGACACATCGGCATGCGGACTGGGGGAAGCCGGGATCGACCCGCCGACCTTCGGGTCAGAGGACGGCCGACTCTACCACCAGTATCAGCCAAATAGCTTTCTTCTATTGGAGAAGCTTACTATTGCCTCACTTTGCAGGATATAAACTTTTTTTTCAAGTTTAACCATAAGACTGTATGTGAAGATGGACGACGGGTCTCTACTTCCTCCCAATGTACGCAAACAGAGGTAAAAGTCACAGATTCAGGTGCTTTTGACGTCATACACGTGTTCCATCGATCGTGGGTCAGCCCCAGCTGTCAATCATGACGTTTTACCCTCTTTTGATAGCATCAAATTAGGGACGCACAATAATATTGGCACATTATCGGCCGATATTGACTTTAAAATTAAAGATCGGATATCGGCAAAAAAAATCCAATATCGGGCATCCCTAGTAGGGACTGAAGCTGCTTTTCTTTTCTGCACTTTTTGTGATTTTCGTTGCACATCTATATGCAGTGCCGAGTTAAGGTGAATGATTTTAAAGATTGTATCGTCACAAAATGAGCTTCAGTTAATGTTGAGTTGAAGCTATAGTCTGATAAGCACATATCGTCTACTCATTAAGGCTCATTTACTGTGAAAGTACACTGTTATTTTATTTGGGTTTTAATTGCTGTAAAGTTGTACAATGCACTTTTCCAATGTTCCCTGTGAACAGAAGTTATGTTTGGTTACTTTGTCACTTGTGAAAAAGGGCAAAATTTGCCTACACGATAAGAGTATGCATAATAATATGTTAATTCCACTACAGAAGAGACTTGATGATCCCTGCCATTAGTTGTGGGGGAAAAAAGAGTATATATTTATATACATATGTATAAATCGGTATCGATATTGGTTTTCCGCCAAATGAGTTGTAAAATATCGGCATATCGGATATGGGTTCTCTCTGCGTGGGTTCTCTATGCGTGGGTTCTCTCTGCGCGGGTTCTCTGTGCGTGGTTTCTCTCTGTGTGGGTTCTCTCTGTGTGGGTTCTCTCTGTGTGGGTTCTCTGTGCGTGGTTTCTCTCTGTGTGGGTTCTCTGTGTGTGGGTTCTCTGTGCGTGGTTTCTCTCTGTGTGGGTTCTCTCTGTGTCAGTTCTCTGTGCGTGGTTTCTCTCTGTGTGGGTTCTCTCTGTGTGGGTTCTCTGTGTGTGGGTTCTCTCTGTGTAGGTTCTCTGTGTGTGGGTTCTCTCTGTGTAGGTTCTCTGTTTGTGGGTTCTCTGTGTGTGGGTTCTCTGTGTGTGGGTTCTCTGTGTGTGGGTTCTCTCTGTGTGGGTTCTCTCTGTGTGGGTTCTCTGTGTGTGGGTTCTCTCTGTGTAGGTTCTCTGTGTGTGGGTTCTCTGTGTGTGGGTTCTCTGTGTGTGGTTTCTCTCTGTGTGGGTTCTCTCTGTGTGGGTTCTCTCTGTGTGGGTTCTCTGTTTGTGGGTTCTCTCTGTGTGGGTTCTCTCTGTGTAGGTTCTCTGTGTGTTGGTTCTCTGTGTGTGGGTTCTCTCTGCGTGTGGGTTCTCTCTGCGTGTGGGTTCTCTCTGCGTGTGGGTTCTCTCTGCGTGGGTTCTCTCTGTGTAGGTTCTCTCTGTGTGGGTTCTCTGTTTGTGGGTTCTCTCTGTGTGGGTTCTCTCTGTGTAGGTTCTCTGTGTGTTGGTTCTCTGTGTGTGGGTTCTCTCTGCGTGTGGGTTCTCTCTGCGTGTGGGTTCTCTCTGTGTGGGTTCTCTCTGTGTAGGTTCTGTCTGTGTGGGTTCTCTCTGTGTAGGTTCTCTGTGTGTAGGTTCTCTCTGTGTGGGGGTTCTCTCTGCGTGGGTCCTCTCCGTGTGTTTGTCTCTCTGGGTGGGTTCTCTCTGTGTGTAGGTTCTCTCTGTGTGGGGGTTCTCTCTGCGTGGGTTCTCTCTGTGTGTGGGTTCTCTCTGCGTGGGTTCTCTCTGCGTGTGGGTTCTCTCTGCGTGGGTTCTCTCTGCGTGGGTTCTCTCTGTGTGGGTTCTCTCTGTGTGGGTTCTCTCTGTGTGGGTTCTCTCTGCGTGGGTTCTCTCTGCGTGTGGGTTCTCTCTGCGTGGGTTTTCTCTGTGTGTTTGTCTCTCTGCGTGGGTTCTCTCTGCGTGTGGGTTCTCTCTGCATGTGGGTTCTCTCTGCGTGGGTTCTCTCTGCGTGGGTTCTCTCTGCGTGTGGGTTCTCTCTGCGTGGGTTCTCTCTGTGTGGGTTCTCTCTGTGTGGGTTCTCTCTGTGTGGGTTCTCTCTGTGTGGGTTCTCTGTGTGTGGGTTCTCTCTGTGTAGGTTCTCTGTGTGTGGGTTCTCTGTGTGTGGGTTCTCTGTGTGTGGGTTCTCTCTGTGTGGGTTCTCTGTGTGTGGGTTCTCTCTGTGTGGGTTCTCTCTGTGTGGGTTCTCTGTTTGTGGGTTCTCTCTGTGTGGGTTCTCTGTTTGTGGGTTCTCTCTGTGTGGGTTCTCTCTGTGTAGGTTCTCTGTGTGTTGGTTCTCTGTGTGTGAGTTCTCTCTGCGTGGGTTCTCGGGTCTTAGGGTTGATTTGAGATTCTTAACTGACCCTAGGTGTGAATGTGAGAGTGAAGGGCCCTGTGATTGGCTGGCGACCTGTCTGGGGTGTAACCCCGCCTCTCGCCCAATGTCAGCTGGGATTGGCTCCAGCCCCCGTTGACCCTTAAGAGCTGGTGTACTTTGATTTTTATAGTCTAGACATGGTCCATGTTCCATCCACTGACATGGAGGAGGGGAGATTATAACCTATACTGCAGCCAGCCACCAGGGGCGATCCGGGTGATTTGACTTCACTTCTGGAGCCGTCATGTCGTCCGTCTTTATATACAGTCAATGAGTTTAACAAAAGATCTGAATATGAAGCATCTGATCGAAGAATGGGTGAAAGTCACAAGAGTAATACAAGTACAACTCTGGCTGCTCAATCCCTGCAAACCTTTGGTTCAGTTCACACTGGAACATAGGCAAAAAGAAAAGGCTATCCAGAAGAACATACCTGTAGGTGGTGAGTAAAAGAGACAAGAACCACAACAAGTGTATTGCTGCCGTTAGACTCTAAATGAAATACGTCAGGGGAAGCTGACCTCTCACCTCTTTGACCACTTTCCTGAGGGAAGTCTGAAGGTCATCTCTCTTGAACAGATGCTCCACCTGCTGAATAAACAAGGGAGATTACTTTGATCACCCTTCATAATATCGGAATATCATAACCACACACACCCCTCCACTCCTGAGTGAGGACATAATGGGCCTCATTCAACATCCACTGCTGTGCTTCTCAAATGGCACGTACGAGTGTCTGACGTTTGTTTTCCTGATTTCTCTTTAGCAAACAATGGCTTCACACACCATTGCAGTCCAGAAAATGAAGAGCAGGCTGTCAGTCTATTACGACAAAGCTTCCAGGCTGGAGCCCGCTTTCCTGGAGCTCCTCTCGAAGAACCGTGCGCTGGCATCCGAGTTCTTGTGCAGTTTATGGCTCCGTTTGTCCTTTATCATTCGCTTCCGCCACCCTCCGAATAACGAGTGGATTCTAGCGAGGTGGCGACAGAAACTGACCTTTCGTGGCCACTGGATCAACATCGTCCCCACACTTCAGCGCGAGTTTGGCTCAGCAGCACACATTGTTGACTTGCTAGGAGAAGATTAACCGTCTCTATCGCCCGAGTTCAGGGCTGAAACGTTCTCCTTCGACTGGACGAAGGAGAGGGTGTAGTTCTAATGTCGGCACGTCGTTTCTGCCGTTTATTTAGCTTCGTGCAAAGAAGAAATGCTTCCTCGCAAGTGTGTCTTACGGTCGCGGTGTTGATCTGCTCTCTTGTATTATATGCGCGCGTGTGGTTTGAGTTTTGACACTAAATAAACGCCATACACGTTGTTCTCTGGCTGTGTACACACTGCAACTGCAAGTTCCCCCTTTTTCAGGATGAAGACAAAGCCATCACAAAATTTAGTTGGTATTATAAAAATCGCAAAATTAGTAAATCTGTGCTCCAAAGACCTGGATCTGCTGCTGGTTTAACTTTGGCCAATCCACTCGTCACTCCAGTCGGTTCTGCTCTGCCACCAGGCCCCGTTATCAACACCCATCACACTGTCAGGTTGTCGGTACCTGTTTGACTTTGCTCCTGACCACGGTGGAGATGGCACTGGACACGAGACAAGGCGAGAGGCCACGGAGGAGTCCTCTCTTTCCGTCCACCTCCACGATGTGATGCACTGAAAAACAAATCGGCCTCCCGTCAGATGCTCTTAATCTGCGGTGAAACAGTGAGACGCGGAATAATCCCAACCTCACTCACCGTAGGAGAAGAAGCCAGGCAAGTATAAGACTCTTCTTCTGAACATGGTTGTGCCCACAGTCGGGGGGAGAGGTTCGTGGCCCAACTGGAAACACAACAATGATTAAGATTAAAGCCATTGTAATGACAATCAGCGCTAAACAGGTTTGTGAAACGTGAATCTCCCGTTCTGTTCCCTAGCTGTGGCGATGAATAAAGATCCGGGGGAAGTGATGTCACAGTTGAGATGAACTTTGATGTCCTGAAGAAGTCAAGAAGAAATCGTTCCTCTTTGTGGGTAACTTTGCACTGGTACAGTAAGACAGGACCTGAACTCCTCCTCCCACCGACATCTGACAGCGTCCCAGCGTTTGGCTGCACGTGTCCCTAAGTATCTGTTGATTATTTTCCCAATTAATCGATTAGTTGTTTAATCTATAAAATGTCATAAAATGGTGAAAAATGTCGATCGCGTTTCCCCCAAACCCCCGAGACGATGTTTTGCTTTGTCCACACACCAAATATGTATTCAGTTTACTGTCAGAGGAGCAAAGGAACCCGAAGATATTCACATGTAGCTCAAATCTTTTTTTTCCTCATAAAAACTACTTGAACCGATTAATCGATTATCAAAGTAGTTGCCGATTAATTTAGTAATTGAGTAATAATAATAATTATATTATGTAACGTTATTTAAAGGGGGGAAATGACCATCGTTTTGCAAGAATGTTTGACAAATGACAAAATGGGAAAAATACTTTGGGGTTTTGTTTTTGAAACGTCACTACCCCGGAACCCTGGTACCGGAAGAACAACACGCCGCCGCCTGTGGGTCTCCTGCTCTGATAACCGCCCTGATGGGACCACCGGGTCCCGACCACCGGGTCCTGACCACCGGGTCCACATCACCGGGTCCAGATCACCGGGTCCACATCACCGGGTCCCGACCACCGGGTCCAGATCACCGGGTCCTGACCACCGGGTCCTGACCACCGGGTCCAGATCACCGGGTCCACATCACCGGGTCCACATCACCGGGTCCACATCACCGGGTCCCGACCACCGGGTCCACATCACCGGGTCCCGACCACCGGGTCCCGACCACCGGGTCCACATCACCGGGTCCAGATCACCGGGTCCAGATCACCGGGTCCCGACCACCGGGTCCCGACCACCGGGTCCCGACCACCGGGTCCACATCACCGGGTCCCGACCACCGGGTCCACATCACCGGGTCCCGACCACCGGGTCCCGACCACCGGGTCCTGACCACCGGGTCCACATCACCGGGTCCAGATCACCGGGTCCAGATCACCGGGTCCCGACCACCGGGTCCACATCACCGGGTCCCGACCACCGGGTCCACATCACCGGGTCCACATCACCGGGTCCCGACCACCGGGTCCACATCACCGGGTCCCGACCACCGGGTCCACATCACCGGGTCCAGATCACCGGGTCCCGACCACCGGGTCCACATCACCGGGTCCACATCACCGGGTCCTGACCACCGGGTCCAGATCACCGGGTCCTGACCACCGGGTCCACATCACCGGGTCCAGATCAGCGGGTCCCGACCACCGGGTCCACATCACCGGGTCCACATCACCGGGTCCACATCACCGGGTCCCGACCACCGGGTCCACATCACCGGGTCCTGACCACCGGGTCCAGATCACCGGGTCCAGATCACCGGGTCCTGACCACCGGGTCCACATCACCGGGTCCACATCACCGGGTCCAGATCACCGGGTCCTGACCACCGGGTCCAGATCACCGGGTCCTGACCACCGGGTCCACATCACCGGGTCCAGATCACCGGGTCCCGACCACCGGGTCCACATCACCGGGTCCCGACCACCGGGTCCAGATCACCGGGTCCCGACCACCGGGTCCACATCACCGGGTCCCGACCACCGGGTCCAGATCACCGGGTCCCGACCACCGGGTCCACATCACCGGGACGTGACATTAGACGTTATCAAGCCGGACCGTGCGGCTGCGCTGATCCCGTTAGCTCCGCCGGCTACCTGTATGAGCAGCTTCACGTAGAGCAGCGGGTGCGTGGCGGCCGTCACGCCCGCCCCCAGCAGCAGCACCGCGGCGTCCACGTCCACGTCCACGGGCGCCGCCGGAGCCTCCTGCTCGGCGCCGGGCTCGGGCGGGTCCATCTTTTTTACTCGTCGCGGTCGAAGCACCGCGTCGGAGTCATTCGTCGCTCCGTGGTCAAAACCAGCTGACCCTAACATCCGAGGTGCGCACGTCCGGCAGCCTTTACGGTAGATCGCCTTTAAAGCGGCCCGAAGCGCGCTGACGTGCAGGGTTCGTGATATCCGGTTTTCAAAAATAAAATGAAAAATATATACATAGTTCATATAGAGGATTAATTTGATTGTTATTAATTGACAAATTCATGTTAAAATGTGAGGAAGGCAGTTTATTCTAAATTCAGCTTCGCTGTCATAAGGACCGCTAACGAAAATCTTTCCTGACACATGCAATGAGACTTTAAAACACCTCATCTCTGTCTGACAGAAAAACTCTGGACTCTGTTTAATCTAAATTAAATCATAAATCCTGGCACATTTGCACCTTAATGTTGCCATATTCCTCTGCGCACTACTGTTAACTGATTGTACCACTGCACTATTTCCACTATTAATATTCATGTAAATTCTTTATATTTATTATAATTATCCTTTATATTTTTGCAATTTGTATTCTTTTACATTTGTTTATATATATATATATATATATATATGTGCTGTGTGAAACGTGCTGCTGTTACACCGGAATTTCCCAGCTTGGGATAAATAAAGTAATTATCTATCTATCTATCCTATTCATATGACGTCTAGTTTGATACTCCAACTGCCGTAAAAACATATTGCTGCATCATTTCTGGCAGTGACTGATAGATTTGATATTAGGGCAACTCTGACTCTACACACACACTGTAAATCAGTAATATTTTTATCAGGCTCTTTGAAAGACCCGTCTCCATCACTAAAGCTGGGCCGCCATTCCCATGGCTAATTGTGATATCGAATTGCAGCAAATAAAACATTCATGCAAAGTTTCATGAGTGTCCATGCATCCTAAAGCCTTCAAAAATATGTTTGTAAAATTAAAAAAAATGACACAGGAAAGTCAAAATTGTGGACTTTCATATATTTAATCCTTCATGGTGAAATTAATGATCCTACTCAGTATAATGAACATCCGATCACCTGTATCCCAACATGTTTCAGGGGACGCTGTGGAGTCCAATCACTACAGAACTTTTCTGTGGCAGTATAATAATAATCTTTATAAAAACAATAGGTTTCAATATAGGTTTTCACACCCAGGTATTGGATGTTTAGAAGCTGCAGCGAGTCGATAAGAACTATTGAGACATTTGATCCAGAGACAGAAAACTGCCTGGTGAACATAACAGACACGGCCTGTGCATAAATGAGGGACTCAAAGTTTTCTATATTTAATATTACCAGTCAGTGTCATGCATAACTAGGACTAACTTATTCACCCAAGACAATTTTCTTTATGGATCAAAAACCCTGATGCTCTTACATTACCCAAAAATCCTGACAAATGTAACTACAAAAATATGAGTCCATTTACAAAACCATGTAGTCCACTTCATGCTTCTTCCACTAATCGGATTCCAACTCATTACAAGTGCAACCAAAACACACTGAAGCTGAGTTCAAACCCGATGTCAAGATGTAGTGATGCAACAACTTGGTCCAGTGGAGATGGAAAACCTTCACCGTTTATTTTATAAGGCAAAACAATTTCCAACCCAATCTTTTTTTAAGTCAAAGACTTTCTTGGTTGATCTGATTGAACATCGATATGAAAGACAATACATTATGTATGACATGTAATGCATTATTTATTATTTAATATTCAATCATTTTGTTTTATTTCAGTTTTTTTCTTCAGTATATGTTTATTGAACGTTCCTTTTATTGTGAAATCAGTTCTTACCCGCGATCACCGTAATGCTCAGTATACACACGCAACTGAAAATAACGGGTGGGCTCATTTTGTTCCTTGCCTATGGAAGTGGGGGCTGTCTGTCCCAATACAAAACACACTTTCCACCCAGTAATAAAACTTAATTGAGATAAACAGCGAGAGCACAGAGGTGTTTTATTATGATTTATCCTCGATACGATTAGCAGGAGATTATCTGTCACGTGACAAAAGAAGAAAACGTGACCAGTGATCATACACATGATGTCAGAATTAGACCTCTTCTGTCAACGTCAGACTCTTGATATGGACTTTTGTTTTCGAAGGAACATCTGCCAACATTCAATAACCAGGAATGCTGAGACTTACTGAGAATTATTGCCCATTGTTTTTTATATCTGACGTGTGTTATTCAACAGATGGATTTAAACAAATGAGCCCTTTAATTCCAGCAGGTGGGGCTATGAACATTTCTAAGTGTGTGTGTGTGTGTGTGTGTTTCATTTTTATATATATATATATGTATATATGTATATGTATATATATATATATATTGGCTGGAGGGGAAGTAGAAGTAGCGAAAGTCTGAGTCCCACTGTTGCAGAGGGACCCAGGCAAATTCTGGGAGCTCATTTAAATTTGCTCTGAAAGACTCCGTCTTGTTCTCCTCCATTGGGATGTGATTTCCTCCAGCAGAAAACTTGCTGGTCCAATCACAACCGATTATCCGATAACAGGCGGGGTTTAATTATACCATGACGCAGGGAGAAGCGACTTTCGTAAACAATCAAGATGGCTGCAGGTGATGAACGTGCGTTTGACTTAAAGTACCAGATATTTCAACCCTGGTTCACAGACATTGTGGAATCATCATCACAGGCATCTCCTCTCTGCTCTAGTTTGGGGACATTTACACGTCGCTCAACAGACGTCACATGATTCGTTCCTCTCACTGGTTGTAGGTTTATCCTATTGCGTTCCGAGGCATTTTGGTCTGTGTCCAATGGTAACGCCTCTTGGAAATTGAAAAGGATGGTCCCAGATTAATACGCATTTGAGTATTAGTGTGGCTACACCAGGCTATTAACGGATAACACTGGAGCCAGTGACAGTATGAAAACATGGTAGGGTGGTAGGTGGAAGGAGAGCGTAGTTTTCACTGTAGCTGCTGAATTACCAATAAATTAAACCATGGCAGCAATAACGATGGACAAAAGCACACAATTCTAAATAAGACAAAAGCTGACAACTAATGAGCTGCGTAAGGGTCTGTTGAGTGGAACAAACAGGGTTTCAACAACCGCTGTGTCTCCACTCCCATCGTCACAACTCTTTGCCTCATGTTGTGTGGCAAGCAAAGGTTCCTCCTCCGGTTCGGAATCGCCCCGTCCTGTGTCATGTTCACTGAGGCATGGTGGTGGCAGCGTCGCCCCGTGGGCGTGTTTCTCAGCGGCAAGGAAAGGGCCGACTTGGTCACACAGCCAGGAGAATGCAGTGCGGGTTCAGGGACAACTCTGTGCAGGAGTGGCCCAGCCTGAGCCGTGACTTGAAACCAACTGACCATCTCTGGAAAGACCTGAAAAGGTCTGCCTGGTCCCTGTCCTCCCTGACCAAGCCTGAGAGACTCTGTAGAGGAGGATGGCAAAAGTCCCTCAATCAAAAGTGCCTGTAGCATTCTATCCAAGAAGACTCCAGGCTATGAGTAGAGTATAACACTTAAAATTCTATGTCTTGGGGAAACTGTTTTAGCATAAGGCGGCAACATAACAAAAAAAAGTGGATGCTTATGAGTTCTTCAAACACACTGACGGTGAGTGATGTGGACTCTCGCTCATCCTGTTTCTCCCCCGTAACAGTGGACACTTCGTCATAGAGAGTTGTTTCAATGTAACACTGATTCACTCGTGAAATAGAAAGAATTCATTCCTTGATTGAAGGAATCGTTAAAGGCTTCACTGGCGGAAATGTCAACAAGGACACTTTCATTTACATGTCATCTGGCGCCATTGTCTGTGCAATGGTATCGTCACAGTGTCATTCATGGCAGCCTGTTTGATATCAGTTCATATGCCACACTCACTCCGTCGCCACGTAGAATGTCACACTGAAAAGCCGCAGCTGGTGTGTTTGGGATAAACAATATCACACACACACACACACACACACACACACCCAGTGTAACTGACCAGGCAGACGCTGTGGGTCAGTTGATTTACGGTCATTATGACAGACTAATGGATTCTGTCTCAGCAGAAATGCAGCAGCAGTAAAAATGAGGCTTTAAGAACCGATCCTTTCTTCCATCACGGCCGCCCGTCCTCATGTGTCTCACCCCCGCCTGACACCGCTTCAGATACTCTTTATGTCAAAGAGATGAGAATCAAGGTAAATAATAATGTTTTAAAAATAAATAATGCTACATTTTTTAGATGAATTATGGTTCTGGTCTAATGCACAAGCGTAGCCATAAAAGAGACTCTGGGTGTGCATCAGAAAAACCGGGTGTGCATCATTTATCAACAGATTATTGTGCACGTCTACAAATATATAGCAATAGGCCTACATATTAACTACAATAACACAAGTATAAAAGGCTCTGGACCACATTCATCTTCTCCACAGCACAGAGTAGAAGTGATGCGCGGCTCGTACGGCCTCAAACCGCGTCTTGATAGAAAATATGAACTTGGTCACGTGAAAAAACAGCGACATTGGACTAAGTAAGTGAGTCTGTTCATTTAATAGCAGATCTTCCCTCTGCTGCAGGCTGCGGAGGAAGAGACCCGTGACAGTTTTGCTGTTATTGTGTTACTGTAATGGTTAAAATGTGTGATTTTAGGGGATGATCTGGGTGCAGTAGGTTGTTAGGAGGATGCAGGACATTAAAAAAACATAATAAAATAATTCTACATCTGATTTTTAGATGTGCCAGCGGCCACTGTGGGTGGCACCCTTCTCCTTAGCTCCTTTTTAGCATCCTTCAGCTTATTGTTTTGGTTTTAAAGCGCATGACTTTATTGTTTTGGTTCTGCTCTCTGTATTCTCATTGGCCTGGTTTTTAACAGCTCTGAAAACTACTGTACGCCTCCTCCTCAGCACCGGGCAGCAGGCTGAGACTGCCCGGTGAACAGTGAAGATTTAGAGACGCAGGTTTGTCAGGCGTATGTCAGGTGTAATTGCTGGGTGTGTTAATAACAAATCTCTGCTAACATTTTATGCATATTAATATGTACATCACTGCAGTATTTTCAATTTAACCGTTAACCTGTATTTGAAAATCAAACATGTTTTAGACCATCACTCATTAAATACTGAAGTAAGTCAAATGGCTGCTATGCAAAGGGCCGATGTTGGAATCATTAGCAGTCAGGGCAAGTTGAAGACATTCTTTTATCTGCGATCAAATCCATGTGTTAATCATATTTTCCTTGCTGTGGTTGAAAAGTTGAATTGATCTGCATGTTGCATGTTGTGTATGTACTTGTTTGAAGGCTGTTTTGTGTGGAGCAGGAACAATGCAGCATTCAAGAAATAGTTCATCCCACCAGAGCAGTGGGACTGTTGGACTTTCTTTGAGATGGAATACTTTCAAATGCACTCTATATAGTTGCATAATTATTGCTATATACAATAATGATTATATTTTACAGTAAAAATTGATGACATTTTTGTAAACGTGTCAGTATATACAAATGTAATTGTTTTCAAGTGTTGAAGACTGTATGTTGAGGCAAAGTTCACGTTGCATCCTGACGTCGGTTGGATTTCCATGCTTCTAGAGTGGCTCATCTGGGCCCAGTTGTTCAAAAAATGTAATCCGGATTAAAATGATCCGGATTTGGCAATCCTATTTTTTGCTATCCAGGATCACGTAATCCAGATAACCTTCGTCCCCGTTTATCGAAGCAACATTGGATTGGATCACCCTGATCCAGACACAAACTTTTCAGGAATACCAAATCTGGATTACCAGTGATCTCAATGGAACTGCATATCACACGAAAGGCTGCAAGGTATGTGGACAACAACAGGCAGAACAGCCAGTGGAGTCACTCGAAAACATACAAAACATCATTTTCCATTTTTGTGTCTTTTAAACGGTCAGACCCTCATCTGACCCACAACAATAAAAAAAAAAGTATATATTATTCAAATACATTAGGGTTAGAACAAAGAACATTCAGAGTCGTTCTTCCTTTGTGGGTTCACCAAAAGTTTATAGCTGTGCTCTTATTAGGTGGATCTAAAGTCTGGCTTTGTTTTTCTGTAGGTGTGTGAGAGTGATACTACTTAATCTACTTTATCACTGTAAACGTAAAAAAAAATAATAAATGTACATATACACTACATTTACGTTTATTCGACCAATTTCAAAGTTTCATAAAACTGTGTTCCTGAAATCCAGTCGGAATCCAGGCTTCTGCTGGGATCAGAATAATCCTGATTATTTTTTTAATATCAAGTTATCCCAATCCCACCAAAAAGTTTTGACCAACCCAAACCGTAAATTTGATCCGGATTAAAACCAAGATTGGATTACGTGATCTAGTCCAATTCCATAATCCATTTTCTAGTTAGTTTGGAACAACCCATTTTCAAATCCACTTGGATAACCTTTGAAGAACAAAACATTTGTCTCATGCTGACGTGAGCTGTGTTTCATGTCAACTTGTATTGTACAGTTGTTGTATTGTGGCTGCTGCTGTTGAGGCAAGACGCTTTTGAACTGATTGCAGGTCACAGTTTAATAGTCAGCTCCTCATAAATATGAATGACAGTCTCCGGTGCTCGCTCCTGACTACAGAGCTGGGACACGCGGCTCATTTTATTTTAAATCGTCTTCTCTTCCGATGGTTTATTGATCCCAGGGACCTCCTCTCTTTCTGCTCTTTGATATACACACACCGTTTGATGGTTTTATTAGCAGGTGACCATATAGGGTTTGGATGGATCGCTGCTTTATGGATTTGAGCCTGTGTGAGGTCATTGAGGCTGTCCTCACGTGAAAATAGGGTCAAATTCTAAAAATGCAGGTCAACAATATGGATATTGGGTGATGAAATCCTGCTCACTTGACTTTGTTGTTGATCTGGGTTTATAACTCCCGTCCATCTGTATACTGTATACACCTTCATAAGGTATGTAGTCACATTATCAGTGCTGTCTGATCCTGTGAAATGAAACGTCATCGATAAAAAAGCAGCTTGAACAACTGCCCTCGTTCTCCTCTGTCTCCTCGCCGACAGACGTTTCTCAAGTGATGATATTTCTTCAAACATTTGGAAAGAACCATGTGAAATTAAGAAACAAAATCAGCTTGCACAAACACTGAGATAAGGGGAACTCTTATTACTTTGATGCGCTGTTGTATTATGCAGTACAAAATATGTAAATAAAAAGTAAACTCGTAAAAAAACACAAATTGCATTAATATCTCTTCCTTGTCTGTGCTTAGATGAACCATCTTCTCCCATCATTGCAGTTCTCTGAATGTCCTCTGTGTTCCTTTGTGAAGTTCCACCGGTCCTGAATTTAAGATGATTATTCAACAGTGTCTCATTGGGATTCAACAAAAATGCGAACTAATGAGTATTCTCCCATCCGGATCATTCAAATCCCTGCCAGCAGATGGAACACGTTCCCCGTGGCATTGCAGGAAAAATGACTACGCATTACACCACTGATCCCAATGACTGGAGGAGGTGAAAACCTTGTATCGCTGCACTGTAAGACCAATGCTATCTTACATTACATTAGTCTTCACTTATTTCTCACCAGGGTGCAATTTGCCAGGGGAATGCCCCCCCCCCCCCCCGAGGAGATGAATACTACTTCACCAATAGATCATACAACATAACTAAAATAAAAATAGACATTTTTAACCTAAGTATTGCGCAATATCTGTCTATAGTGCGTTAGAACGATAAAAAACGAAATGGACCACCAACTGTCAGCGCTCGTGTACGTGAGACATTATATTACGTTGTGGCTAATTTCTTAATGATCCTGGTCCCATCAGCCTTGGTCACTTCACGCTTGTTCAGAACGTCACCAAGCACGAATATTTGGAAAGGGGATTTCATTTTATTTTATTTTGTTTTGTTGTGCACATGTAACGTGGTGTGTGTAGACCTCACTTGCACACAGGTAAAGAGACGTGCTGGCGTCTAATGCTAGCACTCGCAACTATATAATAACTCGTTTATAACGCACTCATTCTTTTTATTTTTTAACAAATATAACTCTGCCTATTAGTGGAGGCGTCTGTATAAGCAGATCATAGTTGACAATATACAACAAATATAGTTATAATTACATGAAATGTTGAAGTTGTTGTGAAATGCTGCAGACGGCCATTGTATCTGCTGACAGCGTCATTGTTGTGTGATGTGTGTTTTTGAATGACAAAGACCCATCACTGATTGTGGACAGCATGTGGAAAAGAGGACACTCGTTAATATGCACACAAACAATCATCTAATCATCATCTAATCATCTAGTACAATATTTCCCTTGGCCATTGTGGTGGTGTAGCGCACACATCTCAAGAAGTTACTACACATTCATCACTGTGATTTCATATGTCACAGTTCAAGGGTCAGACTTGAGGCCTTGTGGAGCGCTGTCTCGAAGACTACAGCAATCAGGCCGGTGTGCCGATGATGAATCATACCGCGTTGAATTAATCATGAGTTATGTTTGCGTGTCAATTGAACTGAATGAATATGTTGGATTTTTTTTTTTGTGTTTGGGAGGACGTCCCAGTTTTTGTTTGCTCACAGTTTTTTGTAAATAAAAGCACCTGGATGTTTTTGCAACTCCAGCAAATCATGTAAAGACAGTAACCCCGTGTTTTTGTGACATGAAGCCTTTATAAAATGTTTGTATCCTGGTTACAGGTGACACGTAAGGGTCAGGTCTATAGTGGCATAACTGCAATACTGCTACAGGTCAGACGGTGACACCTTTAATGCAGAATTTGACCTTCAGCATCGGCTGCTGTCAATATTATGTTCTGTTTGTTTTTTGTAAGCTAGGATTCAGTAGGTTACCCTGAACTCTAAGATTACATATCCAACTCCAAATGTGGCATCACTCGATCTTTTACCCTCGTTTGATTTGAACCATGAATAATGTTTTCCTGTTCAGCTATACAAGTGTTTAATGCCTCTTTAGATCAGGTCTCCAATTCAAACTAGTGTGACTCATCCCACCCTCACTAATCCAAATTATACTTGGCCTCTTCTATACAAACACCAGTGAGTGGACAAGCCTCAATCACTGCTTCATTCACTCAAATATATTCAGTTTGCTCTCAATCACGATATGATCCATCAGCAGTGGATGTCTCTCTTTGTTGCCCGAGCCAAGCTCATTTCCCTCCCAGAATGCCTTTGTCCTACTGTCTGTTCTTGCTGGGCCATTTAAATGTCCCTCTCATGTCCGGAGCAGAGTGGATGATAAGAGTGTGCCACTGCTCACAGCTCTGCTGCACTGACAAGGACAGAGGATGCTCGCTTAAGTTAATTACTAAAGGTGCCCTGATCCACGAGATGTGACAAACCCATTAGCAGCTGAGACTTGGCCGCCATGAAAGATGCACACACACACACTGACACACACAAGAAATACGGTAAGAGGCCTTTGGTGTTGATCACCATCTCTGTCGAGTCCACGGTGTCAGGATCTGACACTCTGCAACGGACATTTCAGGAGGTCTATGCCTCACTGTGCAATGAACGGAACAGAAAAAGTGTTTGAGTTTGTCCCGTCATAGCTCTTCTGATTAATAAGGATTCGGAAGGTTGCAGCAAACAACTGCACGAACTATACCCTGGCAATCAATGTCTGCCAACTTCTTCTTCATGCTTACAGCAATGGAGCCCCAAAATGTTCAGTGTTACACGCAGGAAAACAAATCACCAGCTGTGATTCAGCTCTATACAACACCAAAGCAAACCTTTACATGACAGTAGTAGCAGATCTCTCTTACATTCAGGATATGTCTTATTATCTTTGCCTGTGCTGAACGTCTCTCTCCTGCATCATATCACATTAAAGGGCCCATATTATGCCCCCTTTTACACAAGTTACATTGGTTTTCAGGTGTGTGAACTACATGTCTTTGCCATTCCATGTCAAAACACCTCAAGGATCAAGCCACACAGCCCCTCCTCTTTCTGTAGAAACCGCCCTGTGAGACTATGGTCGAGTCCAGCGCTTTCCTGCTCACTCCTCACCCCCCTCCCTTCGTGTTCCGCAAAGCTCCGCCTCGCTCCTCCTCGCTCCTCCCCGGGTCTGCTGCCATGACACCAGTCGCACGTAACAAGACGCATACACGACGTAGAGACCCGGGAGGCACAGAACACGTTCTCCATAATTACACACAGAGCACAAGGGGCTGGGCGATAGAACGATAACGAAGCACGAGCTTCACCGGCCGGCCGCGAGTCTAGCTACGCCGGCCGGCCGCGAGGGGGGAGGTGCTGCTCAGGTTGGGGGCGTGGTCGCCCCAGTAGCAGGAGTCAACTTACGTCACTTGACGCCCGGGCTGTGAATGGCTCGTTTTCAGACCGTCTGCACGATCAACCCAAACCACGAATCAACGACTCATTGTTTTCTTTTCATTCTCCGTGGGCTGGCAGACACCCCAGATAACCAAATATACGTGGAGGCAGGCTGAAAAGGTGCCTGGAGCATAATATGGGCCCTTTAAAAATGTGCAGTATAGGGGAAAACTATCTTAAATAAACCTTTCAAGTAAAAAAAAAAGAAAAAAGGAGGGTTATGAGGTAAATAATAGATATCAGGATTGAAAGCTCCATGAGACCATGAGATGAAATCATTTTGGTACATTTGAAGCACAATCACCAGAGCCTGGTGTCATGGAAAGATGAGGTGTCGGGTCGGCCGGGCCCAGAATCCAATGAAAAAGCGGATCAAGTTGAAAAAGTCAGGAGTTCATACGTGTCAAATCCAACCTGAAGGGGTTTAATTGTTCTGAACGGCCCCATCGTGAAATGAAGTCAAAAGCCTGCAGACATAGAGAGGAGGAGACTCCACATCATGTGTTTTGAATCCTTCAACAGTAGACGTCTTAGCTCGGGTCTGATCACGCCCCTGCTCGCGTCCAGGCAGTGCTACCCCCACCCACAATCCACAACCGGCTCGAAGCAACCATTGTCCTGGTGGCCAACGTGATGGAATCTTGGCCCACTGGCCCCTGGGATGCCAGGCATGTTGTAGTACCTCAAAGGTCTTATCTGTGAATCCTATGTCCTAACTCAATAGGCTTGCAGGTTGCTTGCCATCCATTGCTTTGGCCTCCTCAATGCAGTCTTCCGAAGGAAAGGTGAGTAGTGAGTGAATGATCTGCTTGGAGCCTTCAGAGAACAGCACAATAACCCAGGCCTTGGCAACACAATGGCAGTTCTGGCTCCCAGTCTTTTGCTGTTGCGAGCTCACAACATTCCTGTGTGTCTAGTCCTTGTGGAGATGTTGCATCGATCGCTTTGGCCTTAATCCTGCTTGATACCTCCGTGCTCGAGGGGAAATGTTGCATTCCTCCAGTGATATCACACGTTGAACCGACTAACAAAGTTGAGTATCGAGTAGATAAGCTGGAAAGTGGCAACATAACATCACGTAACCTCCCATGAGGTCGGTTGCCACTGTCACTGTCCATGGGTGTATGAGTTACACCATGAACACCAACAGCATACTGTACAAGAAGATGCCATAACACATTATTACATACGAGCGACATTCCAAATTGTACACAGGGTTGATAAGAAATACTTGAAATGAATGCCTGAACTTCTTTGGACAGTAAAACCAGCTCACGGCAAATCCAATCAGACAGTCTGATGTTAAAATATATGTCAGATTCATTTCCTTTCATCCCTTGGCTCAACGACAGAGCACATCCAGCAGTGGGTGTGGCTGTCAGAGTCCTGCAGAGATTAGCCAGGTCCTAAATCAAACCGGCTCACAGTCTCTCCAGATGAATCTAAAACATTGTTTTTATTTGCTCTGGAGATAAAAGGCCAATACATGAAGGATTAAAACAGGAAGACTCAGCTCTGTCCAATTTAGGCAGGCCTATAAAGTACACTTTACAATCCAACTTCCTGCTCTGAACTACAGTATATAAATAATGTCCATAAAGATCTGCTCGCACACAGGGTTATTATCCCGTTTGGTTTGTTTGACAACATAAACCTAGGTTGTAAAACCATCATCAATGACTGTGACATGATCACGTATATATGTGTGACATATGTATATGAACCTTCATATGGATGAAATGAAAAAATAACTTTAGATTCAAAACCACTTTACCAAAGAACTCACCACACAGATAGTATACAAACTGTCACCGGTTGTGTGTTTTAGTATGACTGCTGGATACAATAGGTGATGAGATCTGATTCATCAGTACATGTACAAGTACCTGCTTCTATTATGCTGTTTTATGATATTTTTGCTATTTTTGGTGATCGTTTAAAGTTGTGCTAGTTGATATTTCAATGTACACAGAGGCTCAAGTGGATGTGTAATGTGAGAAGTGTTGCTTCGTAGTGAAGAGTTATCAACTCTGCAGCTCTACGGAGCTTTTAGCCGCTTTGAGCTCTCTTTTGGTTTTAGAGACCATACATTGACTGTTGGTCAATCATCTTAACGTTCTCATCCACTGTGTTGTGTATCCAACAATATGCCACTTGCTCAGCATCAAACAGGAGACACACACAGTTAGAGAGCTGATGAACATAGCTGCACATCTAGCAGCTACGGAAACACAGTTTTCTCAGGAGCTGGTAGAGACCAAAAACAGAGCAAAAAGAGAGAGTGAATATTAAACATACAGTTCAGTGGACACAAATGTGATGAATGAATGTCTGCATATATATAATATATATAATGTAAATGTGCAGTGTGTAGTCTTTGTCTGGTGACTGCTGATCATTGTCCACCAGGGGACAGTCTAGGACTGTGATGACATAAGGTTTCATTGCTTGCACATTAAGCTGAAACCCAATGCAAACCCTGAGAAATAAATATAAATACATGTAAAAATAAATTTTATATTGTTAAATTTACCATTTTTACTTTATTTCTAATGCCTAAACATTTGCACAGAATTGTACATTATCATATACAATAGCTCATGGTAAAGAAATTCAAGTAAATAAAAAAAACACATAGGGAAGTTAATGTTTGCCTGAATGTGACAGGTCAAGTGTCGAAGTATATAGTCCCTGGTGTCACCGCAATTCACGTTCCCGTGTTTCCCCGGTGGGTGGGTTGTTAAAGTAATTCTGTGTGCTTGCCCTAAATGACATTTGGATGAAACAGTTTGT